>NC_056731.1:368019381-368134381 GCF_019279795.1 Protopterus annectens
AACCCATGGTTTGTTGCAGCTGTTTTCTTAAGATAGCAAGTTGCCACATTTTTGAACTAACTAGAGGAAAGAAAATGTTTAAACAAAACATCTCCGTTGTGTGGAAAAGCGATGAAACATCTTCAAAAGCATACAAGTTGGTAAATATGACATCCTTTAAATTATGCAACTTTCTCTGAGTTAGGTTAGTAATAACAACACACACACACACACACACACACACACACACACACACACACACACACACACACACACACACACACACACACACACAAACTCAGTACTTAATATTAATAACCTGGAGCAATGATTTTGAAAGTAAAGCTTTTAACAATCCAAGATGACAGGTGTATTTAATTTACCATTTATTTATGACTTTACTTTTTCCTTTACATGATGTCTGGAACAGCTGCCTGCAATGAAAAGATGATAGACAGTATGCTCTGTTGTGAGTATTCACTTACAAGTTAACATAACTTGGTATGATAAGGAAGATGTGGGAATTTCAGAAAACATCCATAGAAACATTATGTGGCTACTAAATATTACTCTTTGTGTAAATTTAAATGTCTCCACTAAGAACAAGCCCTGGATAATTCTGCCACAAAAACGCAGGTATATTCTGACCTATCCATTCCTGTCATGCATACTGTACTTCAAATCACATCAAAAAGTCATAAAGCTATACAATATTCTCATGTTCCAGTTCTGACACTGAAGAAATCTGTTGGGTACACTATTTTAATCCTTGCACTATTGTCCTAGCAAGAGCCCTGGTCATCTAATGTTTTTAAATAGGTGGTACTGTTGCAATTTTATTCTTTTGTAAAGGCCAGTGAACGAGAATTTTTTCAGACACTTTATATCAAAGGATGGCATACATAAAGACAATGCACGGCTGTATTGCTATATGCTAAAGTAAAAACTATGTTACAGATTACTAACTTTTTGTATAGATGTGGCGTACAGCTTTTACACTGGGTATTCTTGAATAAACATACTGAGACTTTTATAACCCTCACTAACATCTGCATTACCATGGTAATCTTAGCATAACCTCCCATTTCATAAACATTGTGGAAAATACTCTAGTGATGATATGCTAATGTCTCTACTGCTGGTAGTAGGAGGGTTCAGTATGACAGAATGAGGCTGTTGGACACAGGACACAGTCTGTACTAGAATGTTTCTGCATATACAGTCATGTACAAAGACACATTCTTCATGACATTCTCACACATGTGCATGCATACACACAGGATTGACAAGCATACCTGTACTCCTTAGCACAATAAATAAGGACAAAGCTAAAAAATAATGGGGGGGTGGCAAAGGCCCAAACTCTGAGACAAATTTTATATATTGCTCTTATAAATATAAAAAGTTGCTATAATAAAAGTTTATATTAGCATGCATTTTCTGAAGGATATGAATTCTGAAACTCAAATATCTATCTTTACTTAGTGACTGCAGTTCTCAAAGACTTGGCAGAAAATCACACATTTTATGAGGAATAAACCAAAAATATGAGGCAAAAATCTGGACATTTTTTTTTTCAAAATTCTGGACAATTGACAGGTATACTGGCAGGCTGCTATCCTAGGGTTGCCACCTTTTCAAATGGCCAAAGTGGGACTATCCTGGAAGAGGAAGAAAGGATGAAAGCTTGATTTCACAGTATGACATCACAAAAGATCCTCTCATCTTCCTGCAGTCTCTACAACAAAGAAAATTGGTCATGCTTTGACAGCCTTCACATTTTATCTTGTTAGTAACCTCTGTGCTTCAAAGCGGGAATGATATGATTAGGTACTGGTCACACAGCAGTATGGATTATGTCACTGCTGAGGAATATATGAATATAAAGACCAAAGTGTTGATCATAAGTAAAGAACTGACTACCTTTGCAACAGAAAACTTACTTCAGTTTGGCATCTAAACAAAAGCATCCATAAATGATGGTGAATTCCACTTTAGGTAAACATTCCGTAAATGTCTCATGGGTTAGTGACTGTGGACATTCTGCTTCAGATGTTTCTCAATTCTGTGTATACCATGGTCACGGTGAGGCAGAAGCAGGAAGTGCTTCACAGAAAGTCAACTTTCATAATGTATGTACAAAAGGGCATATCCTCTGACAACATGGCAGTGTAGGAAGGTGGAGAAAGAACTATCAAATCAAACACTGGCAATCTCCAATATTATGAAATTGGCTGAAAATAGGCTACAGCTTTGGTTAAGATATCTAACTACTCTGCACTCTTTCTTGGAAAAAGAAGGTATAGTTCAGTAGAAAAAGATGTAATAAAATCATCTATGTCAATAACAGTGAGATTTTAGGATTGAAATTTATGTCTTATCATGGATCTGGTTACTTCCAGTCATATGCATTTCCATTTGTTATATCCATATTTTGGGTCATTAAACATTTTTCCCTTTCAGATTCTAACCGTTCCCTATCCAAATATCCACATTTATATGTCACTTCCATGTGGAGGACAACAAATACAAGATTCACCCTAGTGCTAGTGTTTACAGTACAGGCCACTAAGAAAGCCAGCCCATTACAGAAGGAATAATACAATTTTACTGCGCTGTCCTGTTTCTTGTCAGGTGTCTGGCTGTTTGATGCAGAGGTTTAAGCCTATGGCTGAGTCACCTATAGCAACCTTGCATTTGACGCCCACATCCTCAGTCTGCTTACAGTGTGACTCTGAGCAAGTTACTTTAATCAGACAGTGCACCTGGGCTTAACCTGAACTAGGTCTGTGTGGATCAGTGCTCTTCTGTCATTAACAAACCTATAGCTTTATGCAGTTAAAGGACAACTGCATCCAACATACAACATTCCTATTCACCACTCCTGAGGATTGTTGATCTTGTACACCTGTTGACCAGTGTGTGTAAGTCTGTTGACAAAACTGATATTGACTTTTGGGACTTTCAATTAATAAAAGCACTCAGACAAATATAAGCAAAGAGATTACAGCAGCATATTGAAAATTTCTGTGCATGCCACCTAATGCTAGATCTGTACTAGCAAATATAAATATCTCATAAGAAATTGATCATATGTGATGTAAATTACGTACACAAACACATGCAAATGTCAACAAACATTAAAAACAATTCTCCATTTTTAAGACTTACAGCAATGCATTTATTCAAGTCTGTACACCTCATCCATCTTGGCATTGTACAGGTCACACTCAAGGGACTGCAGTCTTAAGCTGGATGACTATTTGTAGTCCTTGAATATGTTATCTGGAAACTATGAAAACTGAGCAGTACTTCAGAAGTTGTACCACTTGCCAAGAGACAGAAGTTGCCAATAACTAGCTACATAGATGATTACAGCAGAGGTGTAATTAGCTATTCCAGCACTCAGGGCTATCCCTTGATCTGGCACCCTCAACACATGGAGCGCTAACATGCTTCAAAGTAAATCAAAGAAAAAATCTATCTTTTTAAACTGTAGCAAACTGCTTGCTACATTTGTAGCAAATACCTGCTATAGTAGTTATACATGGAGAGCTAAAGTGCTTGAGTGTAAAACATAAAAAGAAAACTCATTTACTGTTTTAAACTTTAGTAAACTGCTTGTTACAAATGTAGCAGCTGCTACAGTTTATACCTACCAGACAAGGAGCACTTAAGTAATTCCACATAAATGCAATATCAGCATTCAGATGCCTGTATTACACTGAAGACAGATTGGCTTCTACAAATCTTGGCCTGTAACACTTTGTGCCCAGGATGACCGCCCCCTTGCTCCATCCTAGCTTCTGACTGCAAATGGTTAGTATAGTAGTATAACATGTGCAGTGCACTAGGAAGTGCTTCCTATTTGTGGATAACAGAGGTAAATAATCATTAAAGGAGGAAGTTCACAGATACAATAGTGTTATTTAAAAAGGCAAGTCATGTTTTTAACTAACAGTACTGTATAAAAGCAATAATCCACTTGGGTTTCATTCTCATGATCAAACCATACCAACTACATAACCCCAGCTGTGTATTTTTGCTAAATTATATTTGCATAGTAGTGTTATAATAAGATCTACACATAACTTAGCAGTCACTTTGATTAGTGCTATACAAAACTGACATGTATACCACATTAAACATTTAAATATTCTTTGATTACATTGTCTGTACTGAATATCCATGAATAAAGAACAAAGGCATTCGATAATGGGAATTCAGTAATTACTATTATTCATACTTACAGTCTCAGCAGTGCTTTGTAGAAAGGTCTTGTGAAGAATGCATCTAGAAGGTACTGGTGAATCAAAGCAAGACCAAGGATACGGCCACTAAACCTGAACCTAGACAATGAAAGAGTAAATCACACATTAAATCACTGCCTGCAACAACTGACCATATTATTTTGAACATTTTGTGTGTGTGTGTCTATATATGTATATATATATATATATATATATATATATATATATATATATATATATATATATACATAGCATCTATTTACAAGAATGAGGCATTTACTTCAAAACTATATGTCAAAATTAACTTTCAGGTCTTTACTGTAAAGGCAAAAGACAGTGCTAGATAAAAAAAGTTGGAATGTGTGTAATGAAAGAAAAAATAAAGAAATAAATATAACATTTCACTGCCAATTGTAATCATTTTTGTGCAGCTGCTCTGTGGTTTGACTAAATTAAATCTGAAGCAAGAAATTCAAGCCAATTTTCTGAAGCAATGATTCCGAAAAGTTTTTCTCATTTGTTTTTGGTTTACAACTGGCCACACACATCTGGTATGGCTGCAGACAGAAAAAAAGTTTGACATTAAATTTTAAAAACAACTTTATTGTGTACATTCACATCGATAATACTAAGAAAATGCTTCCTTTTCCAAATAACTGTGAACATCTCACAGGCAATGAGACCATTTGGCATAATGGTTAAGGTCTTTGCTTCCCAATGCTCAAGGTTGGATCCTGACCTCCGACCAATCCCTGTTTGGAGTTAGCATTTTCTCCCTGTGTCTCTGTGAGGTTCCTCCCATGTCCAAAAAACATGCTGAGTATTTCGATCTCAGACATACTAATAAATGGAGCTGTGGGCAGCAGCAGCACAGACTCTACATGGTGCCTTATAGGGGAAGAGTTGTACAGACCAATCAATTTGGGCATCTACTGTGGTGCACAGAATCCTCAAGATAGGAGAACACGGATCACAGATTGTATGCTGTGGCAGGGCTCGCCACTCGATGGTGTAAAATATGGCTCTAGGTGATTTGGTCATGTTGACTAATGTCGCCAAAATGGGCATGGGTAGTTACCAGTGATAAGTGGGTTGAGGACCTGGCCTAGTCTGACCTACACCAGGGACCCATGTTAATGGTGGGAGGGGTATATGTGCCTCTACTGGCCAGTGTGTGCCCACCATAAAGCCTAGCAGCCCTGGATCAATAAACTACTGGCTGGCCAGTGTCTAGTTGCCCAGCCTGGGTTACCTGGGATAGCTCTGTTGAGTGAAAGCTGGATGTAAAAACAACCTGCCAAACATGAACTGAGAATTGCTATGCTTAATGTAGGTTCACTGACAGATGCAGCTTGGAAGTGGATGGGGAGGAGGAGGTTGAATATCAGTGCAGCAAAGTGGGATCCAGCCTCTACTACTCAGGAGGGGGACAGGCTAAAAATGGTGTTGGAATTGTGGTGAGAGAGACGCTTCAGAAGGCTGTGAGGGATATCATCAGAATTAATGACAGACTCATGGCAATCAGATAGGGCAGTATTTGTAATCTCAGCCTATGCCCCACAGCAGGGTTGTGATAGTGAGGAAAAGAGTGCATTCAGACAGCAGTTGCAAAACAGGACATTGTGAATTGGTGTTGATAATGGGTGACATAAATGCACATATCGGGACAGACAGGATATGAGGACTGCCTTGGTCCACATGGGTGGGGCAACAGGATTAAAGAAGGGGAAGCCATTCTAGACTTCTGTCTGGCAAATGGCTTAATAGTAGCCACCACATGGTTCAGAAAGAGAGACAGTCACAAGATCACATACAAGAGTAGCCAACATAAAACTCAGGTAGACGTCATCCTAGTAAGGAAAAGGCACTGGGCTAGAATCCATGATTGCAAAGTCATCCCCAGTGAAACAGTCAGCCCACAGCATAAACCATTGTTGCCACAATCAGCTGCAAGCAGTGGTCAGAGAAGGCTCTAAGGTCAACAGAGTCCGGGCTGAAGACCTGGAAGTCGACTGGAAAGAACATACAGCAGTTCAAGGAATTACTCAGGGCTCCAGCATCCCAAGAAGAGGAGGAAATAGGTGGAGTTGAGCAAGAATGGCAACACCTAAAAACCACATGTGTTAGGACTACAGAAAAGACATGTGGCCGAGCCAGGTATGGAAATAAGGTACATGAGGAAAGCTGGTGGTGGAATGCACAAGTCCAGGAAGTTATCAAAAAAAGAAGGAGTGCAGGAAAAAGGGGGAGATGGAAAAGACTGACCAAGCTAGGAAGGACTACTGGTTGGCTAACAAAAAAAGCTAAGAAAGAAGTTGCAATAGCAAAGAATAGGGCACCAGAGGTGCTCTACCAACTTCTGAAAAGTGACTCTGTAAGTGGCACAAAGAAACTAAATCAGATTGCAAGGCAAAGACAGAAAGATAAAGAAGATAGTCAGACACCTTCATAAGGGATGCCAGCAACAACCTGCTCACTAGTCCACAGGACATCAAAGGCAGATGGAAGGAGTATTTCCAGCAGCTTCTGAATGAAGAAAACCCCACAGATGTTGCACTGCCCCAGAAACAGCTTACAATGAGATAAGAAGAGGAGCCCATCCTAGAAGAAGTAAGAACAGCACTAAGGAAAATGAAGTCAGGGAAAGCAGCAGGCTCAGATGAGGTTACAGCAGATATGATAAAGCTGCTGAGTGAGATGGGGAGAAATGGCTCCTGAGGGTACTCATAGCATTGTGGAGAGAAAGGTGTATTCCAGATGACTGGAGAATAAGCATACTTGTGCCAGTGTACAAGAACAAAGGGGACATCCACAACCGTGGGCAATACAGAGGCATCAAACTCCTATCACATTGCATGAAAGTTCTGTAGAGGGTGATTGATAAATGGATACGCAAAGTGGTAGAATGTAAGATGAGGGATGAGCAGTTCGGATTCAGATCAGGATGTAGCACAACTGACTCAATGTTAGCAGTGAGACAGATACTTGAGAAGAAGTTAGGCAGGCTATGTACAAGGAACCAATGACTTAAGTATGAACAGTGTTCAGTCTCCCAGTGGGAGTGGGAGTGGGGGTACACCAGGGTTCAGATCTGAGCCCACTGCTGTTCATACTGGTGATGGACTCCAATAGCACACAAGTCGGAGGGGTAGATTAACAAAGTTGTTGTATGCAGATGACGTAGCATTACAGGCAGACTCTGAGCAAGAACTTCAGAAAAGTATAGGAGAATGGAATGCAAAACTCAAGATGCATGTGATGAATGTAAGCACAGATAAGATGGCGGTAATGGCAGCAAATTGGGGAAATCAGATAAAGCTGAGAATAGAGACAGAAGGAAAGATAGTGGAACACGTAAACAGCTTCAAATATCTGGGAGGGGTGGTTGAGGAAAAGGGAAGTCTGAATGAAGAGGTCAAAGCTAGAATCTGAAGGGCTGTAGCCAACTGGCAGAGAGTGGCAGTTGTGGTGTATGACAGAAGAATGCTGAAGAAGCTGAAAAATAAGGTGTACAAGACAGCAGTACGACCAATACTACTGTATGGTACAGAAACCTGGGCAGTAAAGGCAGAACAGTTGAAGAAGCTAGAGGTGATGGGAATGAAGTGCCTGAGATGGGTGGTAGGATGCACACTGTGGGACAGATGAAGAAATGAGGACATAAGAGTAGAAACTAAAGTAGATCCAATTGCAGAAAAGATCAAAGAGAACAGATTATGGTGGTTTGGACATGTGCAGAAAAGCAGAAGGCAATATGGTGAGGAAAAGTTGGGACAGACAGGAAGAAGGTAAGAGGAAGTGAGGATGTCCAGCAAAGAGGTGGATGGATTGTGTGAAAGAAAATTTGCGACAGTCAGGCATGAGTGTTGAAGAAGGCAGGAGTGTGGCACTGAATCGAGAGAGTTGGCAACAGTTAGCACAATACCCCGACCCCATGTAGAGAAAATGCGAAAAAAGGGGGTTGATGATGATGATGTGAACATCTCACATGGTAAAATAAAGAACACTGTTTTTTGCAGGTAGCAAAACTCTGGAACCAATTTACACTCTCTTAATTGGCTGGAACTACCACATTATCTTTCCGACATACAAACTGCACACAAATTAGTATACAAACCTTCTGAATGTCCTGCCCTCGCCTCACTATTCAGTAACTACCTACCCAGAAGGTCTCTTAGATCTGAATATCAACGTCTTGTACAGGTACACAGGCCTAACCTACCTGCAGGCCATCTTCTATACTCGTGTTCGGTAGCCTGAACCTGGTATTCTCTTCCTTTAACACTCAGATCCAACACAAACCTTGCAGCTTTTAAAACGTCTTACATACTTATATCTCTTCCATGTGGAGCTGCAATTGTACCTCACCTCCAGCTTTTAAGTCCTGGCCACTTTTTCTATTTCCATAGCTCCTTTCACATTCTTACACTTCATACTCAATTTGTTTATTTTTCCCTCTATATGTTCTATATACCTACAACATTTCCTGCAACAGCCCTACCATCTTATTCTAAAGCTTCATCAGTATTTTACTCTGTAATGTTAGCTTGTATCACCTGTACAAAGTGACATCCTTCAAGTTTTGTTCTATATCTATTGTTGATTTCCAGACACTGAATTTCACAAAAATGTCTAATATTCATCTATGTATAATACTCTCTTGGAGTTAACTTTCTTATTATTGTATATAACCAATGAATCAAAAACCAGGAACAAACCAAAGGAAGACACCTGGACAATTGGATAATGACCAGCAACCACTTTAATATGAAACAGCAGTCAAGCGCTTTTGCGTGACATAAAGACTTTTTCAGAACTGCAGTAATGCCAAAGTTCAGCACTTAAATACTAGTACCAAAAAGTCAGGTAATAATTCTACCCAATGGATAATAAGATAGAAGGTTGATCTTAATGCAATTTTCATTTTTAACATATTTACAGAAATTATTCATGTATTTATAGTACTTATAGTTTATTAAAATATTCAATGTAAAGTTTTTAATATTAGGTAACTTCGGGAGGTATAATTATGTCTTCGGTGTTTAAATTATTAACATATCATTGCAGTTCTGAAGAAGTCTTTATGTTAGATGAAAGCACTTGACTGCTGTTTCATATTAAAGTGGTTGCTGGTCATTATCCAATTGTCCGGGTGTCTTCCTTTGGTGTGTTCCTTGCTTATTATTGTAGTTACTGTGTATACTTTAACTAATTGCACGTTTATTATATTTACTTGTATTCTATGAAGCTTTTCTTCCTGGGTGTCCACTGAAAATGGACCTTTAATGGCCCAGTGGACTAACCTAGTAAACAAATGCTAATAAATAAATACGAGTAAATGGAGTTTATTAAATAAAATAAACTTTTCCTTTAGCTCATTTGTGTCTTACTGATATGGGATTTCTTCAGAAAATACTTTTAAAAGACTTTTAAGTGCTGGTTTCTTAAAATGTGTAGTCAGATGACAAACAATTATCAGATGACAACTGCTGTCTTTTAAAGAAATACACTTTGGTGCATGTATTCATTTTTTACTATTAAAATAATATTAAAATTAAACACATTACTTTAAATAAGAGTAACTGTTAGCTGATAATTGTATGTCATGTAACCAGAAATGATTTAAAAATAAGAAATTACTCTCTACAGTCACCGAATATACCCGAGATTATACCCTTTGCACACTTTCTTTTTCTTTTTTCTTGAGTTTGTACTGTTGCAGTATTCTGTGGGCCTGGACTATTTTTTTTTCTTGTAACTGTTCACTGTTGCACAATGGTTGTCCCACTCTGCACTGTCTTGTTAAGCTCAGCAGTGCTTCAGTTCCTTTCCTTTTCCCACCCAGCCCACCCCAACATCATTTCCTTTATATGCAGCCATTTCTCCATCCCCTTCAAACAGCTACCAATAAATTCTCCTATTCAAAGTACCCTCCCATTCAATCTCCCCACCACATATCTCTTCATCAGTTACTTTCTTATCACTACCTCTATAATAAACGTATTGCAACTTATGTATCAAATTCTAAACAGCCTGCACAATGTTCTTACAAGCTTTTCATCCCATCATCAAACAATGTTTCCCTTACAGATTGTTCGACTCCTTCCCCTCAGGCTATCAGTGCACCTCACATCTTACCAACATCAGCTCACCTGTGACACTTTGCACAATCCCACCGTTCCTGACCCCATCAGTAATAACTCACCTTGTTCCTTCTACATAGCTCCTGAAGTATACATTACAAACCTTGCAGCTTTTAAAACATTTAACTCTTCAAACATTCATAATTTAAAATAAATCCTATAGCGCTGAAACTAAACATAAAACAAAAAATCAAATACAAATGGTTATAGTCACTTCACCAGTCAGTGTCTATCATTAAAGCTTAGGGGTGACATCCATCCCAATCCTGGGCCATCTCATCCATCCCCACCTAGAAATATGCTCTCTATTCTAGCCAAATCACCTCATATCACAAACCTCCCAGGACTACAACTATTTCATACCAACATCAGAAGCATAAAGTTTAAACTCAAAGAAGATCATGCTTGGATAGCTATATAATCTCCTGATATTTTGTAATTACAGAAATATGGCTGATAATTATGTAAAATATACACAATTTATACCCCTGGCTTTAATGTCCATAGATTAGGCAGAATAAACAAAAAAGTAGATGGTGCTGTTAAGATTTATAAAAAATACCTTTGAATTATCACCTTTCTCCCATAATATTCCACAATTTTATAATGCAGAAATACTTACCTCACTGCTGAAACTCAGTGACCACAAATCCCTAGTAATTATAGGCATTTACTTATACCCTGGTAACAATATCCTCACTATAGAAGATTTTCTGTGCTCGGTCTCAAATAAAATCCCACAGGAAACAATCATCCTAGGTGACCTAAACATTGACTGGATGACGTTCAGCTCAGCACAATCTACAAACACCATACATCTCTATGGTTTCACCCAGCTTACCACCTCCCCAATCAGACATAATATAATCTCCATTAAAGATGCATTATTTGACTGGATTCTTACTTCTTCACCAAATAGTATTACAGCAATTGGGACACTTCCAGACACCATGAATCACTATCTGCCTATATTGGCAGTCAGACAGATAAACCTCTCCCCTAAAACTCACCATTATATACAAGTTAGAAATCTCACTTAATTCCAAGCAGAGACCTTTAAAATACCCTAACTCACTTTAACTACAGTCTCAGATTTTAATACAATCTTTCTGAATGCCCTCAACTATCATGTTTGATCTAGAACTAAAAGAGTTAAAACGAACCTTGCACCATGGCAGTCTATCAAAACAAAGCAACTCATGAAAGATAAGGACAAGGCTTGGAAATTCTGGTCACAACATCAAAATGAAAAAAGCCCACAATATTATAGACACCGTAGGAGTCGAACCAACCAGTATACTAAATCTGATAAAAAGCCTTACTGTACTTCTTTTCAGAATAGGAATACAAATAACCGCAAGCAGTTTCGGACATCAGTAAACAATCTCCTCCACCCAGGACAAATAAGTACACCAACATGTCCACTACAGACCCCAGAACACTGTTGCTGACCACTTTATGCACCACTTTCATTCTGTTGAATCATTAACATAACAACAACAAATGTACTAACCCTCAACTTGCATCATCACTAAACAGCCCTCATCAAAGATTCACTTTTGAACCATACCTCTCAATTGTACAGATTTTCGCAGAATGTCCAGATTTTGGCCTCATATTTCTGGTACATTTTTCATAAAATTGTGGTTTTCTGGCAAATTAATGGGAAATCATGAAAGATTGAAGTCAAAAATAAAGACAGACATTTGGGTTCCAGACTTCACATCTTCAGAAAATTCATGCTAATGCAAAACCTGTTATTCTACCAACTTTCTGAGTTTGTAAGAGCAGTATGTAAAAACTGTCCCTAGCTTTGGGCCTTTGTCCCACTTTTATATATGGCTTTGTCCAGATTTCTTGTTCTAACAAGTTGAGAGGTATGTTTTGAACCACTCCCCACCTCCACTATCAGGAAATTACTCCTTAAATTAAAATCTAGCTCCAGATAATTTGCTTACATAATATTTAACAACTGCAGCTGATGCTACAGCCTATCCTTTTCCATCTTGATAAATCGCGCCACCGCAGAAAACTGATCTCCTGAACTATGGAAAAGTACTTTATCTTACCATTTCATAAGAGTGGAACTTCCACTGACCTTTCAAATTATAGGCCTATAGCAACCCTATCTCCACTATTCCAAATTTTGGAGAAATGTATTCACTCTAATCTCTTAATCTAACAGCATTCTCTTCACTGCATGGCATGGCTTCTATCCTAACCAAAATACAACTACTGTCTTACTCAGCTTTATTAATACACAGAATAGTAGCAGGAAACTCTAGCAAACTTATCTCCTGACTATTTCTTTACCTATCAAAAGCATTCACCACTGTGTCTCACTCATTACTACTTCTAAAGATGGTTGCACTCGGCATCTCTTCCTCATTTTGATTTGGTTTCAGAGCTACTTACCAAACAAGGCATGAGCAGTTAAATGGAAAGACGATGACTCAATCTTCTTACCTTTGTCTTTAGGGCTCCCCCAAGTATCAGTTCTTGGGCCTCTGTTATTCATTCGCTTCACAAATAATCTTCACTCCACTACAAAACTTGCCACCATAGTTCGGTAGGCAGATGGCTACTCTAATCTGCACAGCTGAAAACCTCAAAAAAAAAAAAAATGACAGAAAAATCTTTCTAATCTGTTGAAAGATGGCTAAATAAGGTTCAGCATCTCCTTGATCCCAAAAAGACTAAATTAATTTTATTTACTCCTAAACATCTCTCTCTCTCTCTCTCTCTCTCTCTCTCATTCCAAAAAACATTCTTCACTATATATTCAGTCAATAATACCAAAATAAAGCCGGTCTCACATACTAATTTTTTAGAGGTAACAATAGATGACAAAATAAAATCTGACCATCACATAATCCAAACAATAAACAAAATGCATCAAAAATGTAGCTTACTACATTGGGCCAAAATCTATTTTGCTGACAGATCAAGAAAATAAATAGCCACAACCTTCCTATTGTCATCCCTCCTATATGCCTCCCCAAATACTCATTAATTTTCAATTACTACTCAAAATGGAACTATGTTATAATAAAGCTGCTAATTATGTAACTAACCATCATTCAAAAACTATATACTGTGCATCACTAAAACGTCTTGATTGGTTAGAGTTCCAACATCTACCTCACAGCTGGTAGTAACCCACAAACTTCTATATCAATCAGATAACTGCTCTACAATTTATTGTCCAACCCTACTCCCCAAACAGAGAGCTCAGATCTGAGGACACGTCTCTATTTGCTGTTTCTAAATCATATAACTTCACAGACAAATCACTTTTTTTGAAATTTTGCTTCAAAAACATGGAACTCTATTCCTCTCTCTGTGAAACAAATCAGCCACCTCATGTCATTTAAAACTGACCTTTGGCAGTATCTGCTGAGTACATCATTATGCTCCTGCTCATCTGCTGGTTAAACCAACGTAACCCACCCTAAGGGTTAGAACTCACACACTACTACTTTCCAATTCAAAGATCATACATCGCTTGAATTCAGCTTTCCGTGTCAATGTCCACCCTGGCTTTTTCACACAACATCCTTATATACTCTGCCATCATTCATGTTCTTCTTCTCACTGTAACACTCACTGTATGTAACCTTCACCTTGCCTTTTCCTCTCTCACATTTTTTCAACTTATCTTTCCTGTTTTTTTTTCTTTTCTTCTTTTCTTACATTTCTCACCTCCATCAGCCTACTAACCTGCATCACAGCTGTTTTTTTTTCAATATTTTATATACTGTAATTAATACTCCTTTTATTGTTTTACCTTTTATTTTATACTCTTCATTATTTTGCTTGTAACAGCATAATTATAGTTCCATCATTTCAGCGTTATAAGATATATCAGTAAATTAGTTTATATTGCATTGTTGTTTTAAAACTGTATTGTATAGCATTATATAACATGTCTTTCTGTCTTTTATACTTTGTACTATTATCTTTCATGACTCTGCACTGTTTTTTCAGATTTTTGAGATTTTCTCCCCATGCTTCTGCTGAAAAGGGTATTTTAGGCAAAATCAGACTTACCCAGTAAACAAATGCCAATAAATAAATAATATAATTATTATACGTACAAGCAGATATTATAGACCACTGTAGTAGTAGAAAAAACTGACCACCAAAGAGTAGAAGGTACACTTAACCTGACAGAGAAAGGGAGACACTATATGGGGGAATCTAACTATGTCACATGTAAAGTGGAGCCTCTTGAATGGAATCACATCCAAAGGAAAAAAATGTTACTACCACGCAGGTGACGCACTTCTGAACATTATTACTTGGGACTCATTCAGAAGGAGCAGACAGACACTGTACTTTTAAAAACTGATGAAGATAAAATATCAGGTATACAATCGGGGAGTCATGGTTATAACATTACAGGCTGGGAAGCCATTCCATCTTTAGACAGGACAAGATGATTAAAGATGCACCCATTTATATAAAAGATTTTTAAATTAATTTACTTAATTAATTAATTAATTATAATTAATTAATTACATTTATTCATTTATTTGTTCGTTTCTTGTAAGCTGGTTAAGTCAATTATATTTCAAATTAAATGGTCTGTTATAGATAATAGCATCACATTAACAGAGAGTAATCTTCTGAGAATAAAACTCACACTAAAAGAACAACTTTTTGTAGTGTCTCATATATTACAATGCATAAAAACAGAAGAACTTCTTGCCCCCCCCCAAAGTGAACATGTTTCTTGTAACACACTATTATTGTTTGACCTGAAGGTGTATGAAAACATTTGGAATAACTTAACTGACATAATCGGAGCAAGTTCATATGCTAAAACATTGATGTCAGTTGGTCATCACCTCATCTCAGGCTGGTAATATTTCAGACATCATATGTTAGAATCTGCAATAAAGTCTTGACCATCTTCAAATAAATAATCCCTCATAATTGTCATAATTGCAAGCAGAAGATGAAACTTCAGTAGCGGTTATTATAAGGCAAGAAGGCATCAGTCTGGCAGTTTATGAAAGTGAGGTAAGGATATGAGTTGCCAAGGGCAGTCATTCTATAGCCCTGGGTTTGATTAACTAAATATCTACTTGCAAACTTTCTGACTCTGAGCAAGACACTTAACCCAAGAAAACTCAAGTTTTATCCCTGAAAGGAGGATCATGGTCCTAATGAGCTCACCTAGTTACTAAATTAATACAAAGGTTTACACTAAAATAACCAGTCAATCATGGTCCTAATGAGCTCACCTAGTTACTAAATTAATACAAAGGTTTACACTAAAATAACTAGTCAATCATGGTCCTAATGAGCTCACCTAGTTACTAAATTAATACAAAGGTTTACACTAAAATAACTAGTCAATCATGGTCCTAATGAGCTCACCTAGTTACTAAATTAATACAAAGGTTTACACTAAAATAACTAGTCAATCATGGTCCTAATGAGCTCACCTACTTACTAAATTAATACAAAGGTTTACACTAAAATAACTAGTCAATCATGGTCCTAATGATCTCACCTACTTACTAAATTAATACAAAGGTTTACACTAAAATAACTAGTCAATCATGGTCCTAATGAGCTCACCTAGTTACTAAATTAATACAAAGGTTTACACTAAAATAACTAGTCAATCATGGTCCTAATGAGCTCACCTAGTTACTAAATTAATACAAAGGTTTACACTAAAATAACTAGTCAATCATGGTCCTAATGAGCTCACCTAGTTACTAAATCAATACAAAGGTTTACACTAAAATAACTAGTCAATCATGGTCCTAATGAGCTCACCTAGTTACTAAATCAATACAAAGGTTTACACTAAAATAACTAGTCAATCATGGTCCTAATGAGCTCACCTAGTTACTAAATTAATACAAAGGTTTACACTAAAATAACTAGTCATAAAATGTAAATACGGTTGAATAAAACTACTTGGGAACAGTACAAAAAGGGGGAGCAGAAGATGAAAACTGCACTTGGATTGTAGGTCTTCTGCTAAATATTTGTTTACTGGGATAATGCCCTGCTCTAATGAGAACCTATTTCAAGGATGGCCGCAGTTCAACAAAAGGAGGCAATTGTTCACATATTCAAGGCAATAACACAGTGTTCATATCTTATAAGATATTGCTAAGCAATCATCTTGCATTGCAAACAAAGAAACAATATGAACACTCTGAGTCATAACTAAGGTAGGGCAAAGGTCAGCTTCCCTAGGTGCGAGTTGATGGGGGCACAATCTGCACTTGCCAGTGGTTAGGGCAATCAGTACCAGCACTGATTTATGAAGTTGCAAGAATATTGTGGCTTCATATATAAATGTTGATAGTACATTCACGGTCACTGCTGAAGCATTTAGGTTGTTGTAATAACTATAGCAAGGGGATAAGCAGCTTGTCACAGCAGTTACAGAGGATAGATAGACAAACAGATAGATATTTTGGTCTTTTTCAACTTAGAGAATACTTTTTTTTTTTTTTGCTCCTCAGCTTTTGGGGGTCACCAGTTTACAGATCCGTGGAGGGCACCTAATAACCTAGCTAAGATTCTGTGTACAATATATAAGAACAGAATAGTCTCTGTATACTACAGAAAAATGAGAGGCGGATATTACACAGACTTTCTAGTTTTTTACTACTACTACAAGGTAAAAAAAACCCTCCTGTTATACTGCTTTACTGGGTTAACTACATCATTTGCTGTCTCCTGTGGATACCCTATTACCTTGCAGTGATGCTTATTGTATAATCTATCTAGCTGGTTCCACCAGGTTAACACATTTAACTGCATTTGTTCTTTTATTTACTGTGCTTTATCCAACTGCACTGCCCTTTTATCTTCTGTGCAACCCATTGTGTTATCTAGCTGTGTTACTCAGTGTGTTACAGTTTTATCCAGCTGTACAACTCAATAGTTTATCTAACTAGCCAATTCCAGTTGGTTCTAACTAGTCAAAGCTGGTACTCACTTGCTCTGACTGGTCATAATTGGGTATTTTTCTATGTTATCTACTTATATTTCTCTTGTAATCCTTACTGTATTTCTGTCTATACTAGTATTATATATCTACATTTATTCTTTTTATTTTTGCTGGCTCTAACTGGATTAATCTGGCTACATCTAGTTTTAACCAGGTAGTGTGTGTGTGTGTGTGTGTGTGTGTGTGTGTGTGTGTGTGTGTGTGTGTGTGTGTGTGTGTGTGTGTGTGTGTGTGTGTTTGCATTACTATATTCCTACATATCTTTTTGTATTTATAGGCCTACTATTTCTGGCACTCAAGACAATTTTCATAAAAATCTGCCTACATTATGCCACTGATTTGAGCTTCTGTTTTATTGTACTGCTTTGTTTTCTTAGTTCTTATAAGGCAAAGTCTGTGATTGGATTATAATGCATACCTGCCTCAGTTGTGTCACCTGTATGATCACTGTGATCCTTACTCACATCAGTTTTTATATTTGAATTTTATTTTGTATCCTATGTAATAGTCTACCTCATCTGAGGCACTTGTACCTGCATTGTAGTTCAGATATATTGTACTGTGATTACATAATATTGCTGTATTTTTGTTAACTAAACCTCTACCAGTATCCTGTCCATCCTCAACCTCTTCATCCCATTTTTGTACATGGGGTCAGGGTGTCACTTCAACAGTGACAATCATCTCGAGCTAAGGTTTACATTGCCAGGTGGCTAGCCCTGCCATGCTAGTTCATCTGTACTACTCACTCGCACACACACTTGCACTTATGGACAGTTTAGAGTGTCCAATCCACCTACTGCATGTCTCTGGAATGCGGGAGGAAACTGGAGCTCCAGGAGGAAACCCATGCGACCGCAGGGAGGACATGCAGACTCAACACAGAAGGCACCCCAGCTGGGAATCGAACCGGAGAACCATTACTGGGCCATTATTGATACACTGCAATGTCTTTGCATATTATTGTGTAGCCTTTTACTAAACTTCCTGTCCTTTTCTTAGCCTGCCTTATTTGTAGCACCCATGCCTGAATTATTGAGTGGTTGTTGATAAATTGTACTCTGTCTGCATAGTAACTTCTATCATGTCTTCCAGTATTCTATAACTGTGTTAAATGTGTGCTTACATTGTTGAGCCATTGTCACATATACTGGATTATGTCTGCCTGCATACCCCCTTCGCTTATGGATGATCCTATGCAGTACAAGTCCCATCTTATCTTTTATAAGTTTTGAAGTATAGCATTACACTATATGCATTACACTATATGCATCTTCTCCGCCACAGCACAGCACAGCACTATAACACCTGTGAGCATTCATCGTTCCTTTTACCTAGCTCTAACCTCTACATTATGGTTATGTGGACCACATTATGCTTTAAGTTCATCTTCTGCAAAGCTGCTGGCATGAGGTGCCTTGAGGCAGTGTAGCAACTACCTCATGTTCAGTGGCATCCCACTTGTGAGAGGTGTCAATATCTGTTAAGCTTGGAGGCTACCATGTCACACACCTTGATTGTCAGCATACAGCATACCCATGCACCTCTGCAATCCGGTGCAAGCCCTAAGCCAACATATGCTGAAGTACTGAGAAAGATGCAGCCCCTAGCCATATACTCTCTGTTTACACACTAGTATCCACTGCTTCTTCCCCCAAAAAGGTCACCTGAGCTGTATGTCACAGCCCTTACATCTTAAGGTACAATTGTAGATGACTCAACAGTCAGACACGTGGATGTTTCACTCATCCCAATAAGCAAGAGTAGAGTGACAATTAGCTGTCTGTCAAGTGTTGAAATCCATGATTTCACTAAGGCCTTTAAATCACTTTACTCCAATTCAGGGTTGCCAGATTTCCAACCAGCCAGGTAGAGACAAAAAAAAAAAAAAAAGGTCTTTCACGGCAAGTGAATACCAAAAAAAGGTCTTTCACGGCAAGTGAAGACCAAAAAAAAAAAGGTCTTTAATGCGGAACAGAGTTCCACATTAAAGAACTGTAGCTCTGCACTAAGCTCGGAGCTTCTCGTGTTTAATGCATTGCAGTTCTGCATTCAACACAAGTAACTCTGTGTTTAGCAATTTTTGATTGGCTCGTATGCCAGGTATACGGGCCAATCAAAAAAAAAAAAACAAAAAAACAAAGCGGAGGCTGGCCGGGATTTAAACCGGCAGGGCGGGACTCGGGATCAGGCTGCTGATCTCGGGACAGTCCTGCCCAAATAGGGACATCTGGTAACCCTGCTCCAATTACACATATGACCTGGGCATTTCACATGTGAGAAAGGAAGAGTTTAGACAAAATATTCTGGATTAACATGAAGAAAGAGTCTAACCTCTTAAAGTATGTGTATGAGGTTGGGAAGCAACTGCTGTTCTACAATATCTTGACCTCACCATGAATATTGTCACCATGCAAACAGAAAATAAGTGACATCAGCAACTGGCACAGTAAATGGAGTCATTTGAAGGGCATATGTCTTGTGTCAGCTTGGGAGAAGGTGAATGACAGTCCAGCTTGCCTCATCAGTAATGGGCTGCAACTCTCCCCTTTAGGGCTTCCACATATTGGCTAAGACATTTTTGGCCTTTCTACTCCCACAGTGCCTTTTCTTTAAGCAGATTCAGTCTTCGCAACCTTCCAATGTAACAAATCCCTATCAGACCTGTATTAGTTTAGGAATACTCAGGACTAAAGTCTAAATTAGAAAATGCCTAACCATGAAGCCTTCCCGTCCCTTTAGCACATATATAAATAATTATGGAAACACCATTCCAGTATAGGGATAACACTATCTCTCTCTCTCTTTACCTGAGTTTTGAGCTCGTCATTCAATATGACCCTCTGATGATGGTGTGGGCATATCCATACTTATCTGCAATGACAAAACCTTATGGAAAATTCAGCATGATAATTACCTCAAACTCCTACATAACCTACTGTCAATCAACAAGTCCAATTAACTTACTGCAAACTATAGAACCTCTCATGTGTCTTTCACTGTCCATGACACTTATCTCAGCCAATCAGAAGACCTAACTATTGGACAAAACCTAATCATCATGGGTGATTTTAGCTACCAGTCCATTTATTTATTTATTTTATTTTACCTTTTTATTTATCCTTTGTTGACCAGCTAAGTCCCACTATGTTAGTAGCCTCTTTAAAGGGAAGACCCAAGGTGATATTTAAACTGACTAGGGGAAATTTATCCAGGGCACTGGGGAAATTCCCATATTATTTTTGATGAGTGCCAGGGGATCTTTTACATCCATCTGAGCTACCAACAAATCAGGCAGATAAGACCTTAGTTTAGCATCTCATGCAAAGGACAGCTTACTGAAGAGCAGGAGTACAGGACGCCTTAATGCTGCACTGTAGTGTTAGTAATGGAAAACTAATCCAGTCACCGGTGGGTGGGGGGTGGGGGACACAGTCTTCTGATCTTCTAGCACCAAAGGTGAGTGTGCTGTCTGATTTAGGTTCATAGGTAAGTGCTAGGCTACTTTCCTTGTGTGCCATTTTAAGCCTAGCCAGTTTCCATTTTTGTACTCAAATTAACCTATCCTATTTGTTTAGAGATTGACCCATCCCAAGGTTAATAATTATATATTATCCCTAAGGTAAATAACTGGGATTATACCATAGATAACATGAGAGGACCCATGCATGGATAAAGCATTTAGGAGCTGCCTCTGTCCATTAATAGTACAGAGAGGTAGTCCTTGGGAAATTTTCTGCTTCCTATACATAGATTCAAGTTGTGCTCGAATATGGACAGGGATGAGCCTTGTTTTATGTGGAGTCTGTTCTAGAGCAGCAGTATTTACAGCGAGACAGTGAGATAAACCTGTCCCTCCAGACTTCTCTGTTGATGTTGCAGAAGAGGTTTAGATCTTGTGGCCAAGTATTTCTGATAACATTTGACTTGCTGATATGCAGCAAATCCATCAGTATTGGGTTGAGGTATGCCTTATGCAAGACACAGGCCACCTCATAGCAGTCTGTAGAATACAAACTATAGTGACAGGCCTTTGAGGTGGTCCACGTAGGACCTGTTGTTTAATAAGGTAGCTCTTTGGGCATTCCAGTTGTTGCATGTGTCTGACAGATACATGCCAAACGGGGAATTATATTCAATGACTGGACAAATGAGGGATGATTGGCTGTTGAGCAAATGTCACTTGTAACCATTAAATATCAAACATATACTAACAACAACAACAACAAATATGTATGCATGTATTTTGTAGGTTAGTGTAGGTTTTGGAAATTAGGATGGTGGGAGTTTGTGTGCAAATGCATGTAGTTTAGGGTAAGGGAATAGTGTATCAGAGTTCTGATGGGGTGTGACTTTTAGGGTTAGGGTAGAAGTAGGAGTAAAGTTATGTGACAATTGTGTTTTGCGTGTGTGTGTGTGTGTGTGTGTGTGTGTGTGTGTGTGTGTGTGTGTGTGTGTGTGTGTGTGTGCTTGTGCCTGTGTAGGTTTCGTATGTGTAGGTCTTTTGACATGTCAGTGTTGTGGGAAGGATTTTTTCTAAGGATGGGGGCAAAGTGGGTTAGAGTTAATGTCTGTTAGTAAGGTGGAGCAAGGAGCAAAGTGCATTAGGTCCAAGTATTTCACTGATGGTAACGTATATTCTGTTCAAATAAAATACAATAAAATCTGCACTTCTGATTTCAGTGTATAAGCTGCAATTAAACTAAAAAGTAGAGCAGAAGAAAAAATCGCATATGCTGGATCTGTATAGCTAGTGTGAAGATTAAAAACAGTTACATCATCTACTTACTGTCCAAGAGTCTTGTGTTCTTTTAAATCACTGATGTCAACAGCCCTGAATAGCACTTTTCAAAATGCAGTTTTATGCTGCATGTATAACGTCTGCATGAAACAGAAATGTAATATTCCTACTGTTCATGTTTAAAGATTTGAAATACTAGAATTTATACTGTGTAAGAGCTTGTATCCACTGGAAATGTGACAGCTGGGTAACTGAAATTTGAGGAATTCCAGTTCCCACAAATCAAAATCAATTTTGCTGAAAAGTACTTTCAACTACATGACTTTGCTGTTTCTCCACTGTTTTGAAACACTGAAGTTAAGTTAGTTGATGTGAGCGAGGATACAGTGTAGTGGGGGTTTGTCTGATGCAAAAAAAAAATTATTTTTGGTTTCCTCAGAGTGGTTTCTAGCAGAGCATTTCAGAAGAATGGGACTCACTGAAGTTGTCATTGGTGAGTTGAGGTGAATCCCATCCAACTCTTACTGTTTAAAAATACAGTGTAAGATGAAGTCCAGCATAGTATAACTACATGTCCATAATCCAGAATGAATTACTGATGCAAATTAGAATGACAGCCATTGTATACACTTTTAACAATTTTCCTACTAATGAAACTGTATATAGCTTTTAAATGGCTAGATACGATAAATATATCTTGGGAGGGTTTTAAACAAGTAGCTATGCAACACCTTTTAGCTCATAAAATAGTAATAGATAAAAGAAACAAAAACATGAAATCCAGAGAAATTTGGGAACAAATCTTTAATATCATATTAGCATAATTCATCACACAGCAACTTAGAAATACACTATAATGGAACCAAAGAACACATACAAGTTCAGATATTAAATAATAACTTGGATATTACGAATGTATATACTGTCTATATAACTGTGGAACTAACAGTGAAAGCATCTATGTACATAATGTAAATAGATATGTTGTACTATATCCTGTGGTATTTGACATCAATGTATAATATATATATATATATATATATATATATATATATATATATATATATATATATATATATATATATACGGTCATGTTGTAAGATAGTTTTTATTTGTGACATTTATTAATGTAAAAATAAAAATAAAAATTATTGAAAAAAAAAAAGAATGACAGTCATTGCAGTTTTTTTTATCTACCAGGATGTAGTAATTTCAGCTTCTCTTTGAACTTGGTATCATAGATGGTATTAAACTGATTTTACATTACAATGTGCTGAACTGATTTTTCATCACTGCTAACCCTAACCTTAACTCTGTCCCTAATGCCAACCCTATCTGCGTGCAAGTGTGTGTGTATGTGTGTTTGTGTTTTTTGTGCGTGTGTGTGTGTGTGTGTGTGTGTGTGTGTGTGGGTGTTTGTGTGTGTGTGTGTGTGTGTGTGTGTGTGTGTGTGTGTGTGTGTGTGTGTGTGTGTGTGTGTGTGTGTGTGTGTATTTGTGTGTGCGTGTGAACAGAGAGAGACTGCAGTGTTTATTTCCCTTGTGTCAGCACAGTGAGATAGAACAGTTTATTGGTTCTTCTGCTAGGGTCTGAATTTAGGCTGACATAAGTTTTGTCTTAGTCATTGAACATACCTCATTACCAAAATGGCTGAATGAAGATGTGCCCACAAACATGGCAGTGCACTGTTACAGTCCCAGGTTAACATTACAGTGAACTCAGAATTCAAAGGAAATCTAAGTACCCTCTGACCTTGGAATACTGGTATCCAGAATTATATTCAGTCATGTTCTCTTACTTCAAAAATAACTGATTCTTTTTTGGGCATTTGTGTGCTTTTATAGGTAAGCACCACTGTGTTTTTACCAACAGAATATATGCCCTGAACTGTGAATCAGGATGGTACATGCTTCTGCAGTCATGGTAGCATTGTGGATTAGAACAGCAAGAATAAAATCCTTGGTGGATTGGGTTCAGGTCTCTACCAAACCACTTGGACCTTTTGCTTTTTAAGATAGTATTACAGCGAACACAAGTAAGGGAAATTGGCAATCGGGGGGAATCAGAGACAGAGGGAGTAGGCATTGCAGTATAACAAAAGATCATGGGTAAAAGTTTCACATATTCTAAAAGTGGTATCACAAATGTCACTGATTTGACAAGTTAAATTTAAATTATAGTGCTTTGTGATAATAAAGATTGTACAATGACCTGTAGCAACCCAGATATCTTGTCCTGTGACAGGAAATGAAAGAAGAAGAAGTGCTTCTGGTAAAATATCACTTCATAGTCTCAGGCATATCTTTTCTTAATTTAATATGACATGAAATAATATAGCTGCCCAAACAATAGGTTAAATACAATGTTAAAACCGGAATATCCATGTTCCTGGGTGACACAAACACATCTAAAGAACTTTTCACAGCTTTTTTATGTCATTAACTTTTTAACAATTATACTAACAAATAAGGTTTTCATTATGGTTTAAACTTGAGAATGATACATGTTCAGTCAGTCAAAGTGTAACATCACCTAATAAGGATAAACGTTCAAACATCAATTTTACATTATATCATTTAAGTAGATGCATTGATTAGCTATAGAAAATCACTGCTATGATATGCAGATGTCAGTTGTACTACATTCCAAAGCACAGTGGGCTACAATTATTTTTAGATTTTAGTAACATGTACAGATATATAAAATGCTACTGATAACAGTAGTAGATAAATATTCACCAGCATTTTTGCATAGTCATTTTCAACTCCCATGTTCACAGTTAACTTCATTTATTTATTTCACATTTGTTTACCGGGAAAGTCCGACTTGGAATAAAGCCAATTTTCAGCAGAGGCCCAGGGAGAAATGCTCCAGATGCATGCTTTGTAATGTGGGAGAAAACCGGAGCACCCAGAGGAAACCCACACAAATGCAGGGAGGACATGCAGACTCTGCACAGAAGGCATCCCAGTCAAGAATTGAACAGGAGAACCTTTTGCTGTGAGGTGACAATGCTACCACTGCACCACTGTGCTGTCCAACTTACCATTTATGTTAACACAAAAAGCTGTTTCCAATATACTATTGCTGTCACTCTGAGGTATTTATGGAGGCACATTAGTCACCATTTCAGGGTCCAGTTGGCAGTACGTGGCTTAGCTAATTGTGGCATTAGGAGGGGTTAAGCTATGGATAGCACAGCAGTGGATGCTTGGTGCAGTATGTCAAAGAGCAAGTGAAAAACTAATCAGGCGTGTTTGTTACAAATAATCATTATACACCTCTTTAGTACTTTTGGCAGTAGGTAGGTCATGTCTGTTGTGGATACCTGGGCATAACATGGGTGGGATCCACACTGGTCAATGACATGCAGGACATGTTGTCACACCAGTTACTGACCTGCCAGTTAGGGAAATGGGGAGGCAAATAACTATTATACCAAAGTAAGAGTTGTTGCAGGGCCTGAACACTCCTACAGTATTGAGTGGTAGTGGCCACTGACAGGATAGGTAAGTTGATGAGGAGAAAAAGGTTGTTTAGTGACCTCAGGAAAAGGAGAGGCAAGGGACATAAAGGTCAACTTTCAGGAAGAGTAAGTATTTAGGCAAGGGATTCTGAGCACCTCTGGGTGGGTGTGAGATTCAGGAAGTTTGTCCCATCTCTGACATACTAGGTGGGAGTAGGTAGGGACACTGATCACCTACAGAAGTAGAGGTGGGAAACAGAATACAATGAAGGGAGTTAATAAAAGACTCAAGGAATCTGTAGAATACCAGATGGAGGAGGAGGACACATCTGTCTCTACTGGGCACTAACTGCTGCCAGAATGGGGAATGGGGTTGAAGTGAATATCAACTGCTCTTACTGCAAGTGGGTGGCTCAGTTGGTGTCCATGTGATATCAGGCTATAGCGGGGGAATGATCTTTGCTGCTAGTAGGGGGCCCCAGCAATAGACTTTTTATGCACAATCCACTTGACCATTTGCTAGCAGCACTCAAGTATGTGAATCACATGAATCTACCTAATACACATACTTAAAGTATTTTAATTTTCATATCCATATTGTAGCAGTAGAATGCTCATGGTATTGTTCATTTTAAGCTACCTTCTCTGTAAAATTGAAGCAGGAGGGTGAGGTAAATGTAATTACTAGAAGAAACATAAGACAGTTGCATTAAACCTGCAATTCTTGTTTCCAGGAGATCATGCAGCTAGTTATAAACAAATTGTTTCTCTATACAATCACACAGCTATTTTTCTGTAAAGGTTATTAGCTATTTGGATGCAAACCTGGTTTGAAGATGTGCTGACTGAGTGTATAAATACATACTTTCTGTCACCACCAATGTGTGAAGTACAAAATGAGCCCACTGCTGACCTCCAAATACCATGTAAGGGACACCCATGGTAAACACATAGTGCTGCCTCAGGTAGTAACCAACACCTACCACGCTCACACATACGTTTTGCAGTTTATAGTTGTAGACCAGAGTTTTATTTGCATAAGACTGAATCAGTGCCTTCCAGTGTTATCTTTCTAACATGACTATTTTAAAAATCACACACACAATATTTTGCAGATGTTAATAAAGTCTCTCTCTAGTGCCAATATTCCCTTCTTATCTACATGACATCACTGTCAGTAGCTTCTAGCACACCTAAACCAAAATTACTATTGACCCCTAGAATAAGTCATATGTTAAAGATTGATATAGTAGCAATAGCTTTAGCAGTAACTCTTTAAAATGTAGAAAGCGACGGTTGAAATGTCACCAGATGTCACCAGGTCTACATACCTACTAATGAATAAGACACCACCTTCAAACATTTAAAACATAGTAATAACATGTTTTACTTGAAATGATCAAAATTAAGCAATGCACCTTGTAAAACTTAAATAAATTAACAACTTTTCATTTGCAGAAAGTAATACAGAACGAGTGGGTTTGAACAGACTGCATACAGCATTCAAGTTACCTGTTTACCTGGACCTATCACAACCAGTAACTATAATTGTTACAGTATTGTAATTAACTCTCATGTAAACGTCTAAACAACAGTTCTGCAGTTTCCCAGTTAAATGGATTCCTATTTGAGATGCTTTTCAGGGGATGCAATTCCCTTGTGTAAACTCCAAAAGAAAGGCAGTAACTGATCAACTAACTACAAGTATCAGGTAGAAACATAGCTATAGTCCTAGTCTGTAAACAAAATATGCTAGTGCTTAGGTATGATTGGATTTATCAGAAAAGTATTACTCCTGTAGGTAGTAATAAACCTAAAATCATGATTAGATCTAATATGGGATGTATCATTTTGTAATAAACAATTTATTAGTTTTGAGTTGGCAAATTTCTGTGTCTGATCACTGTGTCTGCATAAAATATGTGGGTGAAACAGCGGCAGAGTTCTTTTGAAATACACCCACAGTCCTCCATAGAGGTACAAATTGTTTTCAGACTCAAAAATTGTGATTTTAGTATATTGTCAATAATTTTAGGATGGCAAATAGATGCCTCAAGCAGTGAGTGTTTCAAAAATGGTTTATGATACAAAGAAGTAATCATTGTGCCATTATGCCTGAACAAGAAAGGAAAATACAGAATACAAAAATATGCAAAACGTGAATGAGATTTGAATGAGTATAAACAGTGATTAGGCCCGTCATGGTAGGGAATCTTCATCAGCAGTTGCCTTATATCAGGAAGGATTACAGGATGTAATCTGAAGTTTATTTTCAATTAAATTGTGAACTAAGTACATTCGAAGACCACAATAACTTGCTTAGTTTTATTGAGGGTAGTCAAGACTAGATAGCTACTGGTGCAAAGGCTTTAACCCTATCTGTACTACCAGACACCCATTTATGATTAGTGCTTCAGGCTTCAGCTGGAGAAGGTGGGACCAACTGGCTAAAGACATGTTGTCGCATTCTTGGGAAAGGTTTAGGTGTCATGCTTTGGGGTGCCCAGTAGTGGTGCTGGTGGATAGTGCAAGTTAAATGTTAAGTGTATAAGTTGATGCTGGTGGATATCTTGGAGGTAAATATTTGAAAATATATTCTTGAGCTCATTTACCATCTTCAAGTGTCATTTACTACAATTTACTGTAACATACTTCTTGCATTTCTGTAAGACGTCCTCATTGAAGTTAAAACCAATGAACTAAACAGCTTTGTCATCTATAATGCTGTTAATTAAAATCAAGTGACCACCCATTCATTAACAGTTCAAAGACATGTCTTCTACTCGCAAGCACTACAGGAATACATGGCAAGCAAAGCAATGAATAATTAACTAGGTAAATACATAAATTGTAGAATGCATGATTGCTTACTTAACTATGTATATAACTTAATAAATGAATGTAGACATAGTTCATAACAAAGCCTTTACAGGTAACAAAATATTAATTCCACATGGAAGGATAGTATGATATTTAAATATAAACTTTGCACTATTCTTTCAAGATAATTTTGATATATTTTCCACCTTTTTGAATTTTAGGACAAGCATCCTAAACTGCAGAACAAATATGTTTTCACCATATTGTTCAACAAAGTGCTTTGCTACAGCATTTACAAAATTACCATTTGTGAATGTCCTTTATATTGCAGTTTTAATATTTCCTGTGACATTACCTATGTAATATAAATTACAAGAACAGAGATAAATATTACTCTTTCTGCTTCATTTTCTGTGAAGTTGCTCAAATAATACTTATTACACTCAATAAAGTTCCACCCTTGTTCACAAACAAATTTGCAAATATTATACCTGCAATAACTGTGCAACTCTCTCCCAGTCTTAGCCAGGTTCCTACTACTAAGTACCTTCATATTCAAATTACTGTATGAATGATGCTGTAAAAACAATCAAAAGTAAAAAAAAACATGCAGAGAAATCCAAGAGAATGGCTTAAAAACAGATAAAACTTTAATTGTACAAGTAGGTAATCACTTCCACATCTCAAAAGATGGCACATCATACCATAAAAAATAACACAAACACTCTGCTTAAATAGACAACTTGAAACAAAGTAACTACAGTAAGTTTGGCAAATTGATTGGTGAATGACATTCTAACCTATACGATTCCACTTCTCTCATTTGTTATTTGAGCACAGAGAATGACCTGAATTGGTCTACAACTATCCGTTGGTTGAATATCGGGCTGACAGTGCAACATATTTGCAGAGATATTTTGAATGAATATGGACTGATTTGGTGCACTGAAAGGATGGATGTTACTTACCTTTCTGATTGGTCATGCAATATTTCAGTCATGAGGATCATATACATTTTATGTGGGCTATTATTCATATTGGCTAAAAAGTGGCAAATACTACTTCGGATTAGCTTTTAATATTTTTTGACCAATGAAACGTCAGAAAATATTGAATGCATTTTTAACTTGTTTTAATTGCTTTTAATTAGTTCCTGCTAACGACTGGTCATGACTGTGTTTAAATAGGAGGGAACAATGTATGTTTTTTATAGATCTGAAGAAGGGTTTTTACCTCTTAGTGCTTAGCTTTATTATATTTTGTTTTCTTCTCATTTTTTATTAAAGTGCATACTTTGTACCATGGTAGTTGGACTGCTCTTCGTTTAGATCATTACTGGTTGTGTTCAAATCTGACTTTTGGTAGCTGCAGCTGTAGTCATCTGTTTATGTTTTAAAAGAAGTTGGATTGGGTGAGCATGTACCAGTTGGTTATGCAGAAATGGGCAGCCCTAGTATCACTGCAAATTGAAGGAAGTATTGGGTGGAAATGGTTTCCTGCAGTAGGTACATGGAGAGTTTTTTTTTGAAGTGCAGTAGTAGAAGTTACAGCATGTGATACTGTTTTTTTTTCTGCATTAACAGGAATATGTACCTTTATTATTAAGGGTAATTGATGATGGCAAACTGCAGTAGATGAAAAGGAGGTGCATGTGCAGTGATATATTATTTTTCTATTGGGTTTCCAGTCAGGAACTCATCTTAGAAATCCAGAACCAATACAGTCATGTTGACTAATGTTCTGCTCTTGATGGAACTTCTAACAGACTGGTATCCTCTGCAGTCAGTATGAGAATGCTAAGATGAACTTGAAGCAGGGCCTTCAGTACGAGTTGGCACGTTGGATGCTGAAGCGGAAGTGGAGTTTTTGCAGGCACGAAATTTAAAATTGGATTTGTCTTGTTGGGTCAGAGGAATGCAGAATGAAGTTCGGCTGGAAATAAAGCATGATTTTGGAGCTGGTGCTGGACTGAGTGGCTGGTGAGATTGAGGAGGGATAAGATTCATTGTGTGGTCATGATCATAAGGACTGAGAATGGCTGCATTCGTACAATCTGTGGATTGGTATGGGTATGGATTGCTGCATTTGTACAATCTGTGGATCAGTATGGGCATGGATTGCTGGTTCTGGTATGGAGATATGGTACTTTATGGTTCCTTCGTGGAATGGGAGGAATGTCTGAAGTTTTTGTGCCTGTGGTTGGAATGGGCTTTGGATGAAGTTGGTGATGGAGGTGGAATGCAGCAGTTGAAGCTTTTGGCACCGTCGGTTGACTCGTTATTGTTGTTTGTGTGGTTTTCTTTATGTGTTAAAATCTATGTTAAATGTATTTATGTTAAGTGTTGTTGCTTGTTGAGTTGAGCTTGGAGAAATGTAATCTCATTCAGCTGTGCACTGTGGTGCATGCAGTTGAATGACAATAAAGTTATTCTTGATTTTATGTCACATTTTACAAGACTTTTTAACTGCAAAGGCCAGAATGGCATCATCGACATGTGAATAAAGTCACCTGACAATAGAACTGCCAAATGTTAGTTTTCAGAGCTGAGCCCTGAACTAAACCTGCCATGTTGCTTGAGATGCCTTCTAAGTGTTATTTGTACATGATACTATCAGTTGGTGGATAAATAAATGTGCTGTTTGCGGCATGCAAGTCAACACAAAACGAATATGTTGTGACATATACGTATTTACTAATTAACACTAGCCTGTTAAAGCAAGGGGATGGGATTTGTTCAGGGAAGTGGTGTCAACTAAACAACTCAAAGCAATCTCTCTTCTCTCAACTGAAGGGTGAAGGGCAAGGAATTTCTTACTTGCTTCACAGATGTGGTGGTGGTGGTGGTGGTGGGGTCATATAAATAAATAAATAACAGAATCTCATTAAAGTCAACTTCTCCAGAAAAGTGAGTTCATACATGCTATGTACATGACTCCTGCTACTGATGTTGCCGCATCATAAAAGATGGCACATTCAACCACTCAGAGAAACCCACACTAATGAGCTCTGAGAGTCCAGGTCTCTAATAATACATTATGTTAGTCTGTCTTGAAAGATGATTGACGGAAATTCTATGCATGGCAGAAGAAATACTGCAGGAGCCCTACACTTCATGTAGAATGCATGGGCAACAGAGATGGACTCAAAAGAACACGAATGACTCCATGTTGTAAGTGGCCTTGACTGGAGTACCAAACAATGTGTGGGCTGCATGAAGGTAACTCCTAAGGTAAGAAATACCAAAACAAAAGAAAACCTATCAGTCTACTTACCTGAACAAAATTACTGTTAAGAAATTATATTTTGCATCAGCCTATTGGTACGAGACTGTTAGTCTTATGTTTCACAGTATGAAGAAACTATCCTTAGAATGCCAATATAGTAAACTGTCTCTCTCAAATGTTGCAGACTGAGCTGAACATTTTACAGCATATGAGTTAAAATAGAATATTGGAAAACCTATAAAACAACTGTTATGTAAAAAATGAATAATGGGATTTGTGAGACCACAACCACAGTTCAAGTAAAGACACGAGACATTATTACCTTCTCTAACAATGCCACAGAGGAAAACAATAAAATTCTCTGGCGTAGGAATGGAAACCAAAGCAATAAAATAGAAGTGCGGCTTTGCTGGCTACCTAATGAGGTGGAAAGCACAATGCTCTGCACGTATACAGCCCTGAGGCTAAAAATACACTTGAAAACTGAACCATCCATTGCAAGTCCTATGTAATTAAACATAATGCTCAATCACCTCTCAAAATGTTATGATTACAAGCTGTTTTAAATAATTTATATATTCATCACATTTAGCAGAATATAAAAGGGGGAAGTAAAACTCTGCCAGACTGTACTTACCATCTGCTAATATAGTATGCAGCCCTGCCACTTGATCAGTAAATACTTTTAATTAAGGTAGAAATAATATTAGAGAATGCCATGATCTTAGAGGACAATCAAAGCCCCTGCTTAGACTTATCAGGGTACCAAAACCTGTCCGAGATTTGGGATATGTGGCTAGGCTTAAAAAGGTTCTTGTGGTCCTTAACCTAGTACACACCTATGAACCAGTATTACAAAATCAGAATACACATTTCAGCCTCAGTGGGGCCAAAAATAAGTCTCACCAAATTTTTGCAGCTGCAGAACTACAGATCCCGGGGGGGGGTGGTCAAACTAGTAAATCGCAGTATAACTTGAATGATATCCTGAGTAAATAAAACATAACCAAAGAAAAACCTGCTGCTGTAAACACTGCAGTTATATAATGTCAGGAAGGACTAGTTCAATACTACCATCCTTTACTGCAGTCTAATTACTATGCATGTTTCTGTGCTCCGTGTGTTTATTCTATGGGTTTGCATTTGTTCTCCTTCACTCTGTATTTATAGAGTACAGATGCACATATTACACATTAGAGTGTGGTCATGGGGTGCTCCATACACTACATTTAGGCATTATGCTTTTTTACTGTTTCTAAAAGGGATTTCTTTTCGGGACTGTCTCAAACTGTTAGTGGACAGCCAAGGTCAGTATGCTGTGGTGAGAGTTTTTCTCTGACATTCCGCAGTTAAACTGCTTGGTTTATGCTCAACTGATTGCAAACTCTCTTACTCACTGCGATACAGAAACTTTCTTGGATATGTGATTATGTCTGCTGTGTTGTTGACAAGTTTCATATTATTTTTTACTCCAAATGGTCTGTGTCCTCTTGAAGTCAATTTGAATTTTGAGGTTTTGGGTATCACTAGAAAAAATTGCTGGAAATGCATATAGATTCACATAGAGGATTTGCCCTTTTTCTTGCAAGAGTGGTACACAAAGGTGTTTGATATTCTAAGAATAACACACTTAAGGAGTTTATGGACTAGAGGACAGAAAGCTTAGTTTGAATTAAAGTACATGCTAAGAAGGTTGTGTATTTAGACAGCGTTGTGTTCTTACATGGATTTAGGGGTATGCTGTGATATTCTGTGCAACACTAATCATTTTTTGCCGTGGGGTCAAAATCTTTTGATGCAGGACTATCCTAAATGTGTGTATGAGTTAAAAAATATGAACATTTTCTGCCTAATTTTTGGGTCTACTTCACGTTGTCATAAGCTGGCAATATCGAGTCTGATATTGTTGGCACAACAATATCGAAAGTGAAGAACATTGTGCAAGTAAACGGAAATCTCTGTAAGGGGAGATTTCCGTTTACCTCAATGTAGAGCAGTCTTGGAGTTGGTATATTCAAGTAGGGGGTGTGTGTGGGGGGTGCAGGGGGGGCCTGCCCCCCCCCTGCCTACACCATTTAGATTTTTTTAATTTGTTTTTTTTTATGTTATTCGATGTTTTACTTAATCGATCAATAAAGTTCGACCTTTATTGATTCAATTAAGTAAACTTTCGATAACGTGATATAGATGCTAATTTTTAGCATTGTAGAAATAGATAAAGTTTTTAGTTTCAATGACTATCAAAGCTCTAGTAAAACCAGAAACCCTTGCTCCAGAGGAACCATTAGAATGAGAGTAGGGGCTTTGGGTATTCTGTTCCTCCCAAAACCACTGAGAGAGTTCCCGCTTCTTCCTTGATTCTCTTTACCCTAACCCACAACCACTGAGAGTGTTCCCACTTCTTCCTTGATTCTCTTTATCCCAACCCACAACCACTGAGAGAGTTCCCGCTTCTTCCTTGATTCTCTTTACTCTAAAACTTATATTGCTTAGGTATATAGATCGAACAATTTCTATCAGCTATCAGCTGCTTCGTTGTACACATACTTTATATAAATAGTGACACTTCCATGCTACACTGCCAATCTAGATTTGTTTTCTGTAATACAACATAATGCCGACATGGATACTAACTTGTTGCTCTAGACTTACATAGGTATTTCATCTGCAGTTACTTAAGTCTGTCTCTGCTCTTTATAACGTACCATTTGACCTGTACAAATAACCTATGTAACTGACAGTGTTCAGTTTGTACCATCTTGATTTTATGTAATTTTTGTCATTTGTACTGTCTTGAAGTTATGCAATTTTTTTGTATCTTTTGGAGCTTTTCTCCTCTGGTCTCCCCTGAAAATGAGCCTTTGGTTCAGTGGAATAACTCAGTTAACAAATGACAAATAAATAAATAAATAAATTAAATAAATAAATAAATAAATAAATAAATGTATTATCAATGCTTGCTATACAAGTCCAACATAATTTGTGTAAAGCATTTTAGACATGACAATAATTATAGTTAATTTAAAATGCACTTGCATAGGCATGATGAGCACAACAGCTTTGTTATATAAATTATGACTCATTACATATCATAACTATGTGCTTAGGACAGTAAGTCTTGTGAAGTATGTATGTGACATACTTCAATATGTATTATTACTCAGGGAATGCAACTCCATGCATCTGAAATGTATTTACAACCACAAATACTGCCATTTACATAAAAATACAGTTTCATGACAATGCAAAATCACACACATACATTTTGAAATTAGTGTATTTCTAATTACCACTTAAAAGGGAAGTCCTCCTGTGGCACTGACAGTAAATAAATAAAAGTTAACATTTTATCCTTTTTTTCTTATGGGTTCGATTCCCAGGTACCACTACTCAGTTTTACTGGTGTGTAAGTCCCAACAACCCAATATGTTACAAGCCATACCATTTTACCTCCAACCAGCAATGATTATAATAAACACCATAAAGCCTTTCAGTGTTTAACATTGGAACATATGTTAAGTATTCTGAGCATTGCACATGACCAAATCTCACTGCCATATCTCACATCTTCTGTGCTTTTTAATGTAATCACTGCCAATATGTCTGTGAAGCCATTTTTGTACTTTCAGTTGCATATGTTACATGGGAGATCCGAACTGGGTGTCAGTTCAAAGAAATAGTTCTAGCTTTATTTCTCTAGACATGGCTGGTGAAGGTAGGGATGGTATTCCATTTAGAGCACAAAAATGGGGTATTGAGGAGTCTAGGATTTTTTTCGCACTCCTCATCAAGCACTACAGCTGGTGGCTGATGCAGGGGGCTTATTTCAGGTCTCAGTATACGGCTGAATATGGAAAAGCTTGGCTAAGGCTGTCTCCACTGCAACTGGCATTCCACACACTGGGGAAGCAATGTCATCACCATTACAGTGTTATGAAGAGGTGCGAGCAGGATCTCCTGAATCAATGGGAGGATGACTTTAAGGTTGCAAACATCCCTCAGTTGTGGAAGTGTAATAACCTATCACCGATCAATGATATAGAATGGATTAGCCAGCCATGGCAGTTATTCATTATGCTTTTATATAATTTTTTTTCTTTTCTGTACTGTACATCTGCTGAAAACAAACCATGAGATGCATCAAGAAAGACCAACTCACCACAGGGAAGTACAGGGTAAGTATGCATCAGGCCTGAATGCAAGCCAGATATGTATTTTCAGTCTGTCACTCCAAATCATGGTGAGAGGCATACCTAAACTTTTATAGCAAGCAAACATGACTGCTCCAATAGCTTTTGGTGCTTGCATTAGGCAATAAGTACACAACTGTAATGGTGTGTGGGTTCAATATTCCATCCCTGGAGAGGTGACTCTCCAAAATCATCACATTCTGTGTACAATTCTACAAATATGTTGTGAAGAAATGGATAGCTATAGTGCTCTCCCACCACTCTCCTAAAAATTCCTGTATTCGTTCTCCTGTGTCCTTTCCTCAGTTTGCCCCCCTCCACATTTTCACCACTGTCTTATCAACCCCTTTACCATATATTTAATCAGGTCAAAAAATTTAACCTAACAAACAACACCGGGCCAGAAATGACCCATCAAAATAATATTTTGTCCTCAGCACTTGTGCACAGCTTGGCAACTCACCCCCAATGATGAGTGGCAGTAAACGTCATTTCACATCCAGAGGCAAAAGCTGATGAGTTTTTGCCATCACCCACATTAGTCTGGTTACCTTTATGCAAATGTGCTTAAATGCAATGTGTTATAGGACTACAGATTAAAGAGCTAGTTTGAGAAATGTACTATAACAGTTATATGTCTGATGGATGCTGTGATGCTGCCAGCCCAGCTAGCTGGAATTTTGTAAATAATTATATGTTATTTATGAATATTGCTATGATTTATACAGAACTGTATGTTATGTACTGAAATTCAAAAATGTAACCACAGTGTACCCTACTGGAAAAGAACAGAATGTTTTATGATTCTGTTTATCTCTCAGTTTCTCTGAAGGAGACAGTATGTCTGTAGCTAGAAGTTTCTTTCTATTGTCTTGAAACAGAAATAATTGCTAGGTTTAAAATGTAGAGTGCTTTTATTGCTCTGTGATTTCCTAGGAGTTGCACTTCTGAGAAATATGTACTTCTCACACAGAGATGCTAAAAATTCTTAGTTTATGTTAGCCTGGTAACTGAAGGCAGGTGACAAACAGTGATGTCATCCAAAGCTGACCCAGCAGTAATGTTCTGATATTAATTTGGGAACTCTCTCAGAGACTGTGTATTTTGTATCTTGTCTTGGACCAAGAAACATCCATTCAGCACTTCTGTCTGCATGTTGCTATGTAAATAAGATTTAGGCATAGTATTTCTTTTAGAGATAGATAGGAATATAGTAAAGAGTAGTTTAGATGTTTTCTGTATTTATTTGAGACTGTCCTACAATGTTGTTTTAAAATATTTCCTGTGAGTCTAAACTCTGTAGTCACTGTGTTGAGTTATTGAGTATTGTATTGCTCTTTTATTATTTATTATTAAATATATTTAAACTTTTAATTGTGGCTGGTTTGTTTAGAGATATTTAAGCTCTTAGAATACTTGCATATGTATTTGGTGACACTATATAGGCCACTCCTAAATAGCCTTGGCCTTGATCACACTTACGATTTGGATAATAGTAATATTACCCAGTAAGATTGATCACTCTTTGGTAAGGGCTTTAGAGTATCTGATAAGTAGTGGATGGTGGCAACAATAACTACCTTATATCCTGGGCAGAAGGAGGCATAGCTAGTAAACCTGTGCCAGCCTTTCCCAGGAGTGTCTGTGTGTTTGTATATAAATCAAATCTCAAAGTGTGTCTGTGTGGGTGTTAGCTACTTGGGCAGTGACACGAAGCACTGGTTGGACAGAAAGGGTGCTGGAGGTCTTAGCTTGGCCACTCACCTGAGATCTTAACCCTATAGCTGTGCCAGTGGGGAGTCCTATTGGGGATGTGGAGAAAGAGAGAGAAACCAGCAACAGAATGACTGTGATCTCTGTATGCTCTTAAGGTAAATTGGACTTTACTGTGTGTGTACTTGTCGTCCTCCCAATGTGTACGTCCCTCACTGGTGATAGTGGTGAGGACTGAGACTCCTTGATTACTGGGCCAGTGCAGGGGTGTCAAAGCCATAATGAGCTAAGAGTTCCTATATGGTGTGTTGAGATAATTCAGATGTCTATAGACTGAAGTTATGGAGTCTACAGACTCCATAACTAATCTATCTTCTCCATTTATCATTCTTACCAATTTCACTTTGCTGTTACTTTAACCTGTGCTATCCCTATCCTAAACCTTCCATCATCTTCTTTACCCCTTAAACGAATTGCTTCTTATCTCTATCACTCTTACTTATACATTAAAACCTTTCATAACAACCAACACATCATGATAGTAGACAATACTTCACCAATGTTACCAAATTTATACGTCATTATCAATGTTATTTTATGTCATCAGTATTTTATTTTCATAGGTTCATAGAGAGGTACTAGGCTATTGGCCCTAGGGCCTATATAAGCCTAACAAGAAGGTACCCTGGCTTTCGCCACCCAAGAAAGTTATTTTCCTGTGCCACTGTTGAGCAGAGCCACAGAAGTGATTCCCCAGGGTGAATTTCCTATTTCCTATCCATTCATCAAGATTTTTCTTGAAGAGTGCTAATGAGGAGCTTTGTTTGATATAGATAGGTAGTTTGTTCCAGGGTATGGGAAGTCTCTGGGACAGGAATCTATCCCTCCAGCATGTTCTGTTTATTGTGGTGACAAGGTTTAGGTCCCTAGAGCTAGTAGCTCGGAAGGATTGGGATTTCTTTAAGTGTAGCATGTCCAACAGCTCTGGGTTTGACATAGCTTTGTATGTTAGGTAGAGATCACCTCTGAGTAGGCGATATGTGATGGAGTAAAGCTGGAGATTTTTGAGAGGGTCTGCATAGGGCATCTGTTTGAGGCCAGTGATCCTCTTTGTGAGGTATTTCTGTGATCTTTCCAATTGTTGTAGATGTCTTGTGAGGTACATACCAAAAGGGGCGTTGTACTCTATAATGGGTCTAATGAGTGACGAGGAGAGGGGAACAATGACCTTAATGTACTTCTATTGTCTTATATACTCTGTTGTGTAATAATTCTCTGTATGTAACTAAATGTGGAGATTTTCTCCCTTGGCCTTCACTGAAAATGGGCTCATCACAGGCCCAGTGGACTTTCCCGGTAAACAAATGCAATAAATAAATAAAATAAATATTTTTTTTTCATAATGTCAAGGGTTTGATTCCAGACCTACGTCAAAGTATTATTTCATGTCTCTTTATATTGCTATCATGCCTTTAGTTATGTATGTCTGTACTTATCTCCATTTACTGCATTTATCCAAAGTGTAAGAAGGTCACAAAGACAAACCATTCCATAAAAACTGCAAGAAAAACCCAACCAAGCTATAGTTTTCACTGTGTGATACCTTAAATCTCCTGCAATGAAGGCCCTTGAGATATATGCAAATGGTCCCTTAAGGACATTTCAACTGCATAGCTTCTAAATGTCCACGACTTTTTGTACTTTTTAAGTCTTTATAGTTACATTCAAGTCAATAAAGCCAAACATATCACACAGTGAAAACTCTAGCTTCGCTGCATTTTTCTCACAATTGTTATTGAGTGGTTTGTCTGTGTTACCCTTTTACCCTTTGGATGTTAATTGGGATATTCTGCAGGCAGCTTAATCATCATGGGCATCAGCTGGGATTAAAGACCCTGTGCTGCTGAAGTGTAATCAAATTATCCACTTATGTAGGTCAATAAAAAGGCCGAAACATGCATGCCCACAGCTAGTGGGGTTTAATTTTACTGGCCTGAATATAACCATAAAGGCTTAAAAAGTAAAAAAGGTCATGGACATTTAGAAGCCAAGTAGCTGAAACCCTTGATGTCTTTAAAGGGTCATTTGCATACATCCCATGGGCCTCCATTACAGGATGTTTGAGATATTACACAGTGAAACTCTAGCTTGGCTGAGTTGTTATTGCAGTTTTTACATTTACATTTACTAACCCTAGCATGACTAGGTGAAATATAGTACAGCATTTGAGTAGTGCAGAAATAAAGCCTTTGCCAATACATTCCATCCCCAATAGGGAAACATATTAACCCTGCCTTATCCTGCTTATGTCTTAATCTTGTTTATTCTCTCCTACCCCTTCTTGCTCATTTTAGCAAACTCTTTACTGTCCAGAGCAATAAATCTGAAATGTACAGAGTTTGAAAGGATGTCCACATTTCTGCAACTTAATGTTTGTTGTTGTCATCCCCAACCTTGAGAATTTCTTGAGAGTCATTGGTGGTCTGAGGCATTAGGAAAAGGCATACATTTGATTCTGTAAATTTATATATGCCAGAAAATGCAGGACACCACATTGCAAAGATATTCATAAATAATCTGTAAACCAATCTCTTTGTATGTTTATATCTGTATTCCTGCCTCCAGCTCTGTCCTTCTTCCCAACCCTTCTATCTCATTAAATAAACCTCCTTGCTTCAGTACTGCTTACATAATCCATGTTTCCACCAGCAATAAGATGCTTAGTCTCATGTGTTTCATAATCATTCACAGTATGCTCATAACTTTCCAGACATGACTGCAACACATGAGGTACACAGCATTTAAATCATACCACCATAGCCACATGTGGACCATATTGCTGATATACAGATTGATGACATTACATTTACATCAATGTTTGGAGGTAAAATAATTGCCACATACCCATCTGTTATAGATGCATTGACTATAGAACTCAGTCATGTTGTATAAACATATACAATTGCACAATTGCAACATGCCAGAAATACACTGACAGTCACTGTATTTCAGGACTATGTCACTATACACCTGTATCGTACATATAAGAAGTGAAGGACTGCAACTGTCATGACAAATGTGTAAGTCATGACACAATGAACATGACCATAACACATATCTGTTTCTGTATTCCATCAGGTTTAGACATGGTCGTAAATACATACATCATGACACAATGAACATGACCATAACATATATCTATTTCTGTACTCCGTCAGCTTTGAACATGGTTGTAAGTGTATACTGGTTATTTGTACAAAGGTTAGCACTAAGTACCATAGAATAACCAGACCATAACTAACTAGACCATAGACTGCTAATTCCTGTTGTAAGTTCAACACCTGAAGATATGATTAGGCATGTGCTAATACTTTTGTCATCAGCCACACAAATGAGCTTGCCAGCAGTGCATTTCAAGGAGAATTAAAAAAATTACAACAAAGAATTCTGTGAGTGGATTGTACAACTTCTGTATACGTCAGTGGAATGTTGTAATCAAGGTACAGTATCTGGATTTCACAGTGATATTGACTCAATTAGTTCAGTCTGTTAAAAGTATGTCTGCACTCCAACACTTAAACTTGCAAATTTGGTACAATGGTGCATAACCTTTCCACAGATACACTATCAGTGTTACTCAGTAGTGCACTGTCATATTTTGGAAATGTCTGTGTTGTCAATGCACATTGTCCAAGCATGATCCAATACAAATGACACAAAAAATGATTACTATTTGCTTACAATCATCATCGGATGAACTATCATGAATGTTTGCTTGTCAATCCATTGTTTTGCAAGTGTAATTGTCATCAAAAGACCATACTGTGAAACAGGTGCATGCCTCTCACAGTAATGATGTACATGAATGTCACTATAGAGATGTTATCAGAGCAGTATGCAATTACATGGAGAAGCACACTGCTGTTAGGTCAGCCTGTCCAGGCACGTGCATTTTCCACAAAACCTGTGATGCACAGTAGCTGATCGCCAAGCTCTGATGTGTTAATACTTACAAAAGTGCATTTTCACACCTTTAAAATCAGACTTTCCTGTGACTCTTGCATTTCATACTGTGTTCTGTAGATTGTGTAATTAGGTAGGTGGTTTGAATCTGACAGTGATGAACTTGTGTGTGTGTATGAGGTAAGTAGTGTCAACAACAGATGTGCTCTGTCCACTTCCACTCAGGATAAAATTAAACTTTTGAGACAGTTGTCTCTGCACTTTATCCCACTCTTAGAACAAACATCTTCTTTGCAAAACATTGATGAGGCCATCCTGTCAAATTTACACTCTCTCCATGCAAACGTCATTGTGATTCATACTGTGTATTCTAGATTAGGCATGTAGTTCGAATCTGTCAATGGTGAACTTGTGTGTGTGTGTGTGTGTGTGTGTGTGTGTGTGTGTGTGTGCTTGTGTGTGTGTGTGTGTGTGTGTGTGTGTGTGTGTGTGTGTGTGTGTGTGTGTGTGTGTGTTTGTGTGTGTGCCTCTGTGTGTGTGTGCATCTGTGTGTGGTTCTAGTGTCAGGTAAGTAAAGCTTCAGCACCAGATGTACTGTGTCCACTTCCACTCAGGAGAAAACTTTAACTTTGGAGGCAATTATCCCATTTTTACCACAAAAATCTTTTCCGCAACAGACTGAGGAGGTCATCCTGTCAAAAGTGCATTCTGTTCCTTTGGAAGTCCACATTCTCCTGTGGTGCTTGTGAATCATACTGTGTTCTCTAGGCTGTGTAACTAGATAGGTAGGAGGTTGGGATCTGACATTGCTAAACTTACTTGTGTTTGGGCATCTGAAGTATCAGTTACATAGACCTTCAATGACAGAAGTGCTGTATCTACTACCACTCAGGAGAAACATTTATACTGGGCAAGGACTCCCCCCTCACCTAATGCCACTTTTACCAAAACATCTTCTGTGCAACACACTGATGAGGTTATCCTGTCAAAACTACAATCTTTTCCCTTAGAAATCAAACTTCTCCTGTGGTGCTTGAGTTTGATATCATGTTCTGTAGATTGTGTGACTAAACAGGTAGGTGGCCTGAATCCAGCAATACAGACATTATTTGAGTGTGTGAATGTGTCTGTACTATCATGTCAAATTTGCTGCATAAGAACATCCATTGTATCAAAGTCAAAGTCAAAGTAAACTTTATTGTCATTTAGAACTACACACATGTAGCCTAAATGAAATTTTGTGCATCAGCTCAATTCTTGAGATTACAAAGGAAAGTGAAACAACACATACAAGTAGAGGAATAAACATAACTAACAAATACAATACTACTCCCAATACATGCAAGAAATAGCAGAGACATTTACCAACACTCACGTATGAAAAGAATGCCCTCTCCAATGTTAAATTAACTACCCCATTTAAAGTAATACAAAATACACTACAGATTGAAATGCCAAAGTTATCTGTCTAATATTGCACTTGAGTGAGTTAAATAATACTGACTATGGATATAATAAATAAATCTTGCACTTGCTAGGAATATATATATATATATATATATATATATATATATATATATAAGGGTCCCCTTCACATGGTCGACATTTCCCAATGTCGAAACCCATATGGCCGAGACCATATGACTGACATGTGAAATGTCGACCATGGGGAACCGGCATCTCCGAACAGGGCGGAATGGAAAGATTTCCATTTCCGTACTGTAGTGCGATCTTGGAGTTGGTATATTAAAGTTACGGGGGGTGTGGGGGGCTGAGCTCCCCACGGGGGCTGCAGGGGGGTGTAGCCCCCCCTGCTAGCATCTTTAAAGTTAGATTTTTTTCTTTTTTATCTGGTCTACTTGTACGTTTGACATTTCAAATGTCGATCATACGGTCTCGGCCATATGGGTTTCGACATTGTGAAATGTCGATCATATCACATAGACCCATATATAAGTATATATTACACAAATAAATAAAAATTGACTTATTATATGTCCAGACCCCTGGGACTAGTGCCTGAGTTCAAAAGTCTAATCACTGTAGGGTAGAAACTGTTACTGAATCTGGTAGTCCTGCAGCAGATGCTGCAATATCTCCTGCCTGATGCCAGATGCTTAAACAGTCCATGCACAGGATGTGTGTTGTCCTGTATCATTTTGGTGTCCTTTTGGATGCTTCTTGCAGAATAAAGATGTTGTATGGATGGAAGACTGGAACCTTTTTCCTGCTCTGCAACTCTCACTACTCTTTGTAGCACCTTCCTTTCTGTAACTGTGCAGTTTCCAAACCACACTGTGAAGTTGCAGGTGAGGATGCTCTCTATTGCACCTCTATAGAAGGTGGAGACCATATGAGGAGCCTTCTTAAAAAGTTGAGGAGCTGGTGTACTTTCTTGACCAGTTGGCTGGTGTTTCCCGACCATGAGAGATCCTCTGATAAATATACACACAGGAATTTCATATTCTTAACCCTCTCCACACTCTCACCATTATTCCTGAGCACTGGGTGGTTTGTTCTTCTTTTCCTGAAGTCGATGATAATCTCTTTGGTCTTGCTTACATTCAGGTCAAGGTTGTTCCCCTCACACCAACTGATCAGAGATGCTACCTCCTCCCTGTATGCCCTTTCATCCTCCTTTGTGATGAGCCCCACGACTGTGGTGTCATCAGCAAACTTGATGATATGGCTGGACTTGTGCTTAGCATAGCAGTCATGGGTCAGAATGGTGAATAACAGTTGGCTGAGAACTCATTCCTGTGGAACCCTGGTGTTAATAGTACTGCACTTTGATGTGTTCTTACCTGAACACACCCTCTGTGGTCTCTCAATCAGGAAGTCCAAGATCCAGTTACAGAGATGTTTATTGATTTCTAAATGTGCCAGTTTTTCTATCAGCTGTATTGGTACCACCGTATTAAATGCAGAGCTGAAGTTTATGAACAACATACACACAGTTGTCTTTCCCTCTAAATGCTCAAGGGAGATGTGTAGGGCTACTGATATGGCATCAGCAGTGGATCGGTTAGCGCTGTGCGCAAACTGCAGAGGGTCGATGCTTTTGATCAGCCTCTCAAAACATTTCATAATAGTGGATGTCAGAATGACTGGTTTCTAATCATTACGGCTGAAGGGAGTGGTTTTCTTAGGTAGTGGGATGATGTTAGTTTCCTTGCAGCATGAGGGTACTTTTGCCATGGCAAGAGAGGTGTTAAATATTTCCTTGAGCACTGTGCATAGTTGATCAGCAGGGCCTTTTAACACCTTGCCCAATATGTTGCCTGGGCCAGCCGCTTTCCTTGGGTTCACTCTCCTTAGCTCTCTTCTTATCTCCTCTGTGCTGAGGCTGACATCCTTCTCATCAGTGGGTAGCTTTAGTACCAACCTGTTGTTTCTTTCCTCAAATCTACCAAAGAAGATGCTCAAACTGTCCAAGAATTCAATGCTGCCCTCAGCCTGTGCTCACCCGATTTTGTAGTCAGTGATCTCTTATATGCCTTGCCATAGTCTCCTTGTAACCTTCATGTCTTCAAAGTGGCTGTGCACCTTTCTGCCACACTCCCTCTTTAGCCTCCTTTATACCCCTCCTCAGATTACCTCTTGCTACGCTTAGGGCTGCTTTGTCCTTAGCCCTATAAGCTGAGTTTCTCTCCTTCAGTAGCTCATATACCTTAGGGATAAGCCATGGCTTCTGGTTAGCTCTAATAGTGATACTCTTTGTATTTGTTACCCCATCAACACAGTGTGAAATGTCACTACCTCAGTATAGTCATCTATGTTCAGATGCTGATTCACTGTGGCTGCCTCCTTGAACATATCCCAGTTGGTACTTTCAAAGCAGTCTTGGAGGGCCTCCATAGGTCCCTCGGACCATACCATGATTTGTTTCTTTGTGGATTTCTCTCTTACCAGTGCAGGTTTGTAAGCTGGTGATAGCAAGATGGCATAATGGTCAGAGTTTTCCATTTGTGGAGGTTGCACTGCCTTATAAACTTTAAGTTTATGTATCCCTTGTCCAGGATATTATCACCCCTTGTAGGAATGTCCACATATAGGCTTCTACGTACAAGATATGTTTACAGCGGGTGACTAGTCCTCTATCAAGCTGTTGTATTTTTATTCAAAACACATTCCCTGCAACATAATGATGTCATCTTTTCAAATGTGCACTGTCTCATTATTGAAATCTAATTTCTTCTGTGGAGCTTCTTGTTGATACTATGCTCTCTGGATTGTGTAAGTAGATAGGTTGGTGGTTCAAAACCAGCAGTGAGTGATTATTGTGAATGCATGTTTCTCTCTCATAACATGTAGAAATGGCTTCAACATGTGCAGCCATACAGCATTAGTAGTCTTTCCCAACACTTTCATTCCCTTACAGCATAAATATCACCGTATTAAAGCCATTGTGATGTCATCTGTTCAAATATTCTCTGTTAGAGTTGTAATACAATGTCTCATGTTGCGCTTCTGATTAATGCAACGTTCTCTAGTTTGTGATCTTAGACAGGTAGTCTGTTCAAAATCAGACATTACTCTTTAAACTATTTAAATTCAATTGTGTTAGCATAAGTGGATGGATGGGAGATAGGAAATTCACCCTGGGGATCACATTAGTTGCCCTGCTAGACAGGGGTCCAGGAAAGCAAATAGTGTGGGAAGAAATAGCCAGGGAATTGTTATGGCTAGGCTTATATAGGCCCTAGGGCCGATAGCCTATTACCAACCTATGAACCTAAGTGCGACTGTACATGTAGGTCACGACGTTGACAACCAAATATCTGATGTGTACATGTATACGTGGAGATAGCTCTTTCAATACTTTCTGTGCATTTTAGCACAGGCTACTCCTTTGTCAAACACTGCTGACTCAATGTGTTGAAATGTGCCTTTTCTAAACCTAGGAATGTGGTATGAGGAAATTATACACTGTTCTGTATCTTGCTGCCTTGGTAAGTCATAAGTTTGCATCTATGGTAATCCACACTCTACCATCATAGTGATGAATACATTAGGCAACATTTGTGTGTTTGGTAATACCTAGCATCATGCAATATTTTGTGACAAGGAGGCAGCTCACACCACTCTTTTAACCAAATTACAGACACATATGTCTTGCAGCAATAAGATGATGCAATGTCTTCAAATACATATTATCTCACAATTATAGTAAGACTTCTCCTGTAGCATGTTTACTCTACACAATATCTTGCAGCTTATGTGGTTACATAGGAAGGTTTTCAAACCCTTCAGTGACTGAACAGTATCAGTGTGTGCACTACAGTGCTATGGATGAACGAGATCCACCATAGTTATATATACAGTTACAGTGGGAGAGGTGGCACCCTTCGCTTCTACCTCAAATACATTTTTCTCAACACAACAATATGCTGTCATGACTTCACATGGATTGTGTGTCACAGATGTGTTAAAACTTCACCTGTGGCTCATGTGGTTAATACATATTACATTAGCTTGTTGGCTTACATAGGCAGCTGTTCAGTTCCAGCAAAGGACATAATTATGTTAGTGTACTGTTGTGACTCATACAAAATTGCATCAAATTATTTCCATCCATTTTCATGTTGGACAAACACCTTTCAACACATTGGGAAGTTCACGGCAGTCAAAGAGGTGTTCCATGATTCTTGTGGTGAGAGTGCTCCTGTGACACATGCATTTGATGCTGACTTGTATAGCATGTCTATGCATCTAGGCTGTGGTTTGAATCTGGGACTGTACGTGTACAGAACAATGCAGACAGAAATGAATGGCCTGGCCAACAAACATCCATACTGGACTGTTCATAGTTGTGTGCACATTAACATAGCTACCACCTTTTCATCACTAAGACTTATCTATATTTGATAATATCCTCAAAAGCCTTTTTTTTACTTGAGACTTGTGACAGACAGTAGTGGTTTTGGGAAGGAGTGCAGACAGAGCAGAGTAAAAAGGGCACATTTGTAGGTTTTACAATCCATGTTAGGGGAGCTATATTCATTACAAGAGGATAGTAATGTAAACCTTTCAAATGTGTTATTCATGGCACAAACAGTATGTCTATTTTTTTGGCATCAATGGCTGACACACAGCTCTTTGATTTGTCTTGGGATGTGTTCGAGTCTGGCAGGATGCAAGAGTTGAGTCTGTCAGTACTTATCTTGAGAATATAAATGCTCTGTATTGCATGACTTCATCCAAACATTTATATATTACTGTAATTCTTTTGTTCACGCTGTAGAGCTTCATGGAACATGAGGGCTTATATAACAATTCTTAATGGATGGCATGCTGCAAGTTTATCAGACAGTGTGCCAGTGTGAGTGGGCATATGCTGTGAGACTTTATTATGTGTTTGTGCTGTTTCCTTGCTGTTATAGTAGTGTTTGCTGTAATTTCTTGTTAGCATGCTAATTATATAGTAGTAATAAATGTCATGACAGTCGTGTTGTCATCTATTGTTCATTGTCAAGACTTAACTGAAATAGCCTCTGGGATGTTGGCTTGGCCAATGTCCGCACAATGGAGTCAGTGACCTACAATCACAGGATAACAACATTTGTCACAGACCAGTATCCATTTGCTGTATGTGCAATTAAATTTACCACAGGTGAATTACTAATACATATTAATGCTTCACGTGGGTGTGCTGTATGCTACTTTATTGTCATAAAGTTATTATTTCCTTTAACAAGGCTCACTTCAAGGATAGCTATACATTGCAATGTACTGCAATCTGTACTTTAATACACTTAATCAAGTCAGCATGTTAGGTGTGGCACTTACACCAGGTACAAAACATGTCATATCATTGATTACAGTAACAAAAATGCATCATAATCACAGATAATTGTAGTCTGGTATTTGCTCTATTTGCCCATTAACTGATGTATCACTGGCATAATGCTGGCACTTTTATTTTAAAAGCCCATGTCTTGTGTGGGCTATCCATCTGTTATATACACAAAACAACAGCTTATGTAAATTGATATAAATCATGACGTTCTAAATCACAACCCTTTTTTCAGCGGACTAATTACACTTGATATATACCTTGACTTTATTTACATGTTTACATATGTCATCTTAGCATGACTGATTTTGCACATACGTATGTTACATCTGCTATACATTTCAAAATAGTAGTATATATATATATATCATCATTATTCTGTCCATATCCAGGTTAATGTGACATATCTGTGTTATGTGGCAGGTCCTTCTATATTGCTACATGCATGTACAGTCACTAACTTTCTAACATTCACAACACGCAAGCTGCTTAATAAAACCTTTTTTTCATTACTTAATAAGATTAATTATGACTGCACAGGTGATCCTGATTCTTCTCAATATGTCCACATTATCACAAGCATGTACACTGCCCTAAAAATGTCATTATTGTTTCCTTCATACACATATGTGAGGAATGTTTGATTAGCAACCACTATGAAACAAATCCAAACAATTATACTTGCAGGCCAAGGCTCTTTAAAACTTATAAACAGATTGCTATATAACAATACTGTGTGTAACTTTTCAGAAGCAAAAAAAAAAAAATACCAGCATAGAGTAAATCCTGGGCTCCTGCATATAACAAGGACATTTGTTTCACTTAAATTTCAGGCTTGTATTTGATAAAAATTACAAATATGCACTTTGAATATTAAAAATATAACTTACAAAGCATGCACACTGCTCCTGCATGGGTCTGTGGAGAGCCTATCTATTTTCATAATCAAAATGGTGCAATTCCCATGAGAAGTTTTATGAGGCGTGCAAAGCACTCTGGGAAGGTTCAAAATCAAAACAAAGTCAGAAGTACAGAGGTAACAAGTGATTTTTCACTTGCTCAGAATGTTGAGTTTGTTGACGGATAAAAAAACAATCAGTGAACTGGCCCAAAAGGAGGTAAGTCTGTACAACTGTTAGTGTTTATACTTTAATATATAAAGTAAATTATTTACAGTAGGGATTTAATGAGAAAGCTTACACACTTGCTATGTGGGGCACTGGTAGCAACAATAGTTTAGTACATAAAAAAATGAGAAAAATAAATAAAAGAAGTGTGAATGGGGTGGTCTGACAAACTCCACTGAATCCTAGTGCTATAGCTGCTAGGGGAATATTTCATTACAAAAAAAACCCCCCAAAATGCAGAAGTTTCATTTAGCACCCAAGGAAGCAAAATGGCAGAAGGGTATGTCACAAGAAATGTGTTGCATTACCAGGGCATTTAAAGTTACACAATGTATGAATAGTACAGCATGCACAATAAAATATTAATACTTGTTTTAATTAAAATCAATTTGTCAATGACAGGATCAAAGTATGTATTCTTAAGTCTCTTTAATGACTGTGGAAGAGATTTTGTAATTCTCCCACCACAATTTATTGCTGTCAAGCAAACAACTTAAAATTCATAATCAATATTACACTTCCAACAGAGGATGTATTTTACATGAAAATAATATATGTACAGTCTCAAACTGAATGCAAAGAAATGCATCATCTTTCCCTTCGGTAAAAACAATGTCCCTTTACACTATCAAATTAACAACAATACCCTGTGTACCTACGAAGTGGTAAGAGATCTGAGATCACAAGCAGATTGCAACCTTTAATTTGACCACCATGTGTCTACTATAATAAGGAAGGCATGCAACACACCACACTTGATTAGCCTCTAGAGCAAAGGAGGTTATAACCCCTCTATACTTGTCACTAATCAGGCCCATAATTGAGTAGAATGCCTCTTTCAGCATGTATTGTAGAAAGCACCTGCAGCAACTGGAGGTACCTCAGTGGTTTTCTAAGAAGATCAAGGGACTCCAGCATGTGCCTTACACAGACAGACTAAAGTCCCTGTCACTATACTCAGTATCATATAGATTTATTAGGGGAGGCTTATGCCTGGCTTACAGAGCAATTTCAGACCCAAATGTAATGAATCTGCTGCACATCCGTAAATCAAATGGGACTAGAGATACCTATTCCAGGGACCTAAATATGGTCTGTGACTTCAATAGGGCATGCTGGAGGGACAGAGTTGTCTCCCAGCAACTGCTGTGTCTTTGGAATAGGCTGCTAATTCATGTGAAACAGAACACTTCTATGATACTGCTCAAAATGAACCTGGATGAGTGGATGGGGCACTGTAAATTCTTACCTTGGATAGCACCCACAACCCTCCTGGACATGGGCAGTCATTACTAAATGCAATCCTGGGTATTGACTAGAGTATCTATGGTATTACATTGGGTTGAAACAGCTAGGCTTGAAATGACCTTTGGGTCGATAGCTTAGTAACCTCCTATGCCTCTATCATCATATGATATTTGCATTAATAGTTAAGATGATAAAATAATAGATAATTCTTTCCAGAGTGGACATTATTGGGGAATAGTAGACTCTCTAGAGGCAATGAGGTCCTCCTGTTATGGCATCAAGCCACATAATGCCTCTGGGCAGTCCATTACATGCCATTAACACCCACTTTGACAGCATTATTACTTGTTGAAAATCACCAAAGTCATGAGTCCATTTAGCATTGTAAATGCAACTCTATAAGTTATGTGGTTTTAATGGTATGACAACAAGCATGCACAGGCATTTATTTAGCATACATAGCAAGTGTGACACAGCCAGGTGCTTTACGTTACCCCAACCTAGCTAGTACATTACCATAGTGTGATGGCCAACTGATGCACAGGAGAAAATGGTTTGTGATGTAGCATCCTGGGATTGGTCATCTCATATACTTGAAAAATGGCTCAAAGAATGAGGACTGCTCTTATCTTTTTAATGGGGGCAGTCAGTTTTCATGATAGTGCACTGCATGTAGTGATGCCTTAGGTGTACTGACAGCCTTTCATGTTATTTCCATATATTTTTGTTTATTCCCTGATGTCCTGCTGTAACCATTAATTCCCCATAAGTCTGATTCAACTTGTTACAATGACAGTGGAACAATATATAAGCTGTGTGGTGAGCACAGGTAGCATACATGGGGTTATATGAGTTTATCCATTTACTGTATCTTCAATCCTTGGAATGTCGAGATGAGAACACCGAAATGTAAAATCATCTCAAAACTTAAATATCGCAGTCCACATCATTGACTGGAAGACATGCAGAGGCAGGACAGCAGTGACTGTGTGTTACTAATGTGTCTTCCATTCATTGATGTGGATTGTGATACTTAAGTTTTGTGATGATTTTACTTTTTGGTGTTCTTGTCTCAAAGTTATAGCCAGCCTTAGGCATAGGCCAACTAGGCGGCTGCATGGGGCACTGCTCCATTAGGGGTACTTTTCCAGTAATTTGTATGGTGTAGGTAGACCAGGATGGGGGGCACCAGGTGGTATGTGTAGGGGGGAGCTGTTGAGCCATTTTGCCTAGGGCACCAGTTGACCAAAGGCTGGCCCTGCTCGACATTCTAGGGTTGGACGATATAGTAATTCAATAAACTTATATAAACCCAGCATACACACACGTTTCTAGGCATGACCTTCAGTATGTCCGTGGGCTGCATCTAAGTATGTGCTGGAAAGCCAGCTAGCACTGTCCCCTAAGTACAGATCAGTGCTTCTATGCATCATACTCTCCCTCTCTACAGAAACAAGATGGCAGGCTTTAATTAACTCTGTCTGTCTGTCCACCGCACTCTCTGCGCTCAGTCTACATCATCCATCCAACATCTGAGCTGTTAGGCAAGCTTAGCCCATTGTAAGTGCACATGGACTACTTACTTCTGTGTTTTTGATATGGTATTATCCTGCTGATGTCTTATGAGTGCACTAAGGTTGCTAAATATGCCTCAGGCCCAACAAAATAATTTTTAACTAGACAAAACTAAATTTCCAGAAGGTATCAAGCTACTGGATTGCATCTGAAATTAGACAAGCCTTTGCAAATCAGAAATCGGAATAAAGGAAGCACAAAGCAGTAACTCTTCAGGAGTAATTTTGTAGTGTAAAATATCACTGCATCACTAATAAAGCTAAGCAATGTTTCATGGGCTCATAGGTTGGTACTAGGCTATCGGCCCTAGGGCCTATACAAGCCTAGCCATAACAATTCCCTGGCTATTTCTTCCCAAAGTATTTACTTCCCTGGACCCCTGTCTAGCAGGTCGACTGACGTGATCCTCGGGGTGAATTTCCTATCTCATATCCAATCATCAAGGTTCCTTTTGAAGAGGGCCAAAGAGGCGCTCTGCTTGACATGTATGGGCAGTCTACTCCAGAGTCTGGGGAATCTCTGGGGCAGGAACCTATCTCTCCAGCCTGTTTTGTTCATTGTGATGACAAGGTTTGACATGGCCTTGTATGTTAAGCAGAGATCATCTCTGAGTAGACGATATGCGACAAGAGTATAAGTGGAGTTTTTTTAGCCAGTCAGCAGAGGGCATCTGCTTTAGGCCTGTGATTCTTTTAGTGAGGTATTTCTGCGACCTTTTCAGTTGTTGCAGATGTCTTGAGAGGTACATACCAAATGGGGCATTGTATTATATAATGGGTCTAATAGGGGATGAGTACAGTGGGACAATGACCTCCTTTTATTCTGGATGAAAAGCCCTTAGTGATGAGGTGTGCCACATAGAAGGATATCCTGACTGTTGTTGCAATGTAGTTATCAAAGGTGAGACCACTGTCCACCTGTGTCCCTAAGTCTCTTATCACACTTTCGGTGTTTAGTGTGCTGCCACCTATGTGGTAATTCATGGGTACATGTTTTTTTCCCAAAGGGGATAACTATACATTTCTTGGCATAGAGCTTGAGCCCATGGCTCTGACACCAAGCATATGTTTCTGTAAGGCCCTTTTGTAAAATATCCACATCATTTGGGGATTCAATAATTGTTCCCAGTTTGCAGTCATCTGCAAACTTTGTTAGCCAGAATCCCTAAGTGTTGGCCTGTACTTCAGAGAAGTAGATGTCAAACAAGTGTGGTCCCAGAACTGAACCCTGAGGTTCCCCACTTGTCACTTGTCTGGAGCTGGATTTGGAGTCAGCTACTTTTACAGTGTGGGTTCTGTCAGTACGCCAGTTGGCAATTCATCGAGTGACGTAGGGATTAATGCCCAGCTTAGTAAGTTTATCTATGATTCCAGAGTGGGGGATGGTGTCGAAGGCCTTGGCGAGGTCCAGATAGGCTGTGTGGACCATCTTACCCTTGTCCACGGCTCTGGAGACTGATTCGAAGAAGTCAATCAGGTTCAGGAGACAAGATCGGCCCTTCACAAACCCAAACTGCGTGGGGTCTAGTATTTGAAGGTTGCTAATGTCTTTGTTTATAAGTTCTATGATAATACATTCCATGGCCTTGCAGATCAGGCTCAACAGACTGATGGGGCGGTAGTTCCCGGGATCCAAGGTGGATCCCCCCTTGTGGAGTGGGATAACTGTAGCTGTGCGCCACTCTGTGGGCATGAAGCCTGAGGTGAGGCTATGATTAAACATGACACTTAAGTGAGGTGCCAGTTCATTTTGTAGTTCATGTAGTACACAGCCATGGATGTCATCTGGTCCCATGGATGCTGTATTCTTAGCTTTGGAAAGTGCGTTTTTTACCTGTGTGGCCGTTATTACCAGAATTTGGCAATCTTTCGGTATTGAGATGGGCCCCTTAGGGGGTGAGAGGGAGTGAAGTTTGCACTGAATCAATCTGCCAGGATATTGGCAATATCCTTGGGATCAGTATATTTAATGCCATTCTGTTGTAGCTCAGAACAGAGCTGAGCATTGTCATTTAGATTCTTGGCATAGCTATAGAATGCCTTGTGGTTGCCTTTGGAATCTTTGGCAATTGTATTTTCATAACTAGCTTTGGAGGAATTTATGAGGGATCTCAGCTTCTTACTGAGGCTGGTAAGGGAGTTATTTGCATCTTGGGATTTTCCTCTTGTCTGCAACAGTTTCTTCCTTTTGTTGTAAAATTTGTTTATGGCAAGGGACCACCAGATTGGCTTCCTTTTTTTGGAGGAGAGTGACTTCTATTGGGGATGGCACGATTCATGCATGAGTGGATGTGCTTGTACAGTGCCGTAGTGTAGGATTCATCAGTCGAAATTTCAGTTCCCGTCTGCATGGGTGTCATGAAGTTTGCCACTTCTGACTTGAGTAGCATGAAGGTGGCTTTGGAGAAGTTTTTTACAGAGGTTTCCTTACTGGGGGGGTGGGGGGGTGGGATGTGGATGTCAAGGGTGATTAGCTTATGGTCAGACCTGACCAATGAGGGGGTGACCATAGGTGTGGAGCATCGATTTCCCATGTTGGTAATGACCCGGTCTAGGATATCGGAGCCCCTGGTGGGATTAAGTATTAGTTGATCCAGGGCATTGGAATTTTTGAATTCCAAGAACCGCTGGGCAAAGGTGTTGGTACACGAGTTGTTTTCCCAGTTAATGGCAGGGTAGTTGAAATCACCCAGTATTAGGGTGTTTGGTTGTATCTTAATATTTTCCAGTATGTTTAGAAAGGTGTAGTGAGAATCTTGGGGCATGGTGGAGGATCTGTAGAAAGCTACAATTTGGATTGCAGTCTTACATAATGTTAGTTGCACCTGGAGAATTTCAGACGTATTGTGTTGGGCAATTAGCCTGGTGTTGTGAATATCCTTGGTGTATATGGACACTCCTCCACCTTTAGTGTTTCGGTCCTGGTTTGGTGGCCGAAATTTGTGGTAAGAGTTGTAGCCTGGTATTGCAGGGGTGCTCTCTGGAGCCTTGAACCAGGTCTCAGTTACTGCACAGATATCGATGTTCTCCATTTTTATGAGTGCCTCAAGAGAGTGCATTTTGAGGTTTAGACTTCTAGCATTGAGTAGCATTACCTTCAGATTTTGCATGCATGTACCTATTACAGTGGTGGTTTTGTCCTTTGAACTTTTCCTAAAAAGTTAAAGGGGTGGCAAGAGCCTTAGCCAGTAACCTGAATCCCAGGGGCGACAGGTGCAGATCATCTCTGGCAAAGCATTGTGGTCTGTCAATCACGTCATCCCAGGCAGACAGATACTGGATCCCCTTTGAATGACAGCAGAAGCTTAGCCAATTGTCAATCATTTTGTCCTTATACTGTGGTATCATTCTGGGGGAAGGCAGGATACTACTCAGGGCTAGGGTCATACCTGCCTGGGCCACATGATCCAAGAGCTCTTTCATGTCTCTTTTCATGTAGTCCAGGGAGGTATGTCTCAAGTCATTCACTCCAACATGGACAATGACAGAATCATATTTGTACTTGTTGTGGAGTGACTTGAGTGCATGCATTATGTGGTGGATCCTGGCACTCAACAGTCAGCTGACTGTAATTTTCTCCTTGTTCAGCCTGGTGAGTGGGACATCAGTGTGCCTGACTACAGAGTCACCTATGACTAAAGTGTTGGGTACATTGTCTTGCCTAAGGGGCTGTTGTTGGGTGGCACACTGGTGTTGTGAGCTATGTGACACTTTGGTTGTGACTGGTGTTTGTTTGCATTTCAGCTTTGGAGGTCCTTGTTGCTTGGGCAGGTTACTGTTAAGGGCCTCCACATATGTGGGTTTAGTGTTGCTATGTGTGGGTGCTGGTGGTGTGCGTTTAGAAGGGCTATGTGTTGCTTGAGGTGTAGTGTGGGTGTTAACCTTCTCCTCTTGACTGTCTAGCACAATCTTGGGTGGATTGAGCTTTGTTTCCAGTTTGGCAATGTAAGTGCATCTCTCGCAGGTTGTAGTGTTGGGTGGTAGGAGGAGAGGATGTCTGTGTGCATGAGGCAATTGCTGCATTGCCCCTGTATGCCCAGATTCACCAGGTGGACAGGAAAAATCACCAGAAGCTGACCCTTGGACATGTCTGGTTTGGTGCTTTTTTTTTGTAAAGTACAAGAGCTGTTTTCCCTTACCTTAGCAAGGTACTTTGCAATTATAGGCTGTTTAGTGCCTACAATTAATTTCTCCTTATTAACAAGGAGAGTTGAGTGCTTGTATCAGTTTAAGACTTCCTAGTGCTTTCCAGCTGGTTTTAAAGCAAGTGCTAGTCTCAAGGATGCTTAAAGGTAAGATGAAAAAAAATGGTTTATCCTAAACACTGCAGTGTGCACTAGGAGCAGAGGCATTTAGCTTTGCTTGGGACTGTTAATTACATCTGGAAAGAAATTAATAATTTCACAAGTAGCAGTGCAGAGTATGTAAAGCTGTAATTTGAACACTTATGATGCTCAAGTAGCAGAACCCTAACTGCTATTAGAAATACATATATATATATATATATATATATATATATATATATATGTGTGTACATATATATATATATATATGTGTGTGTGTGTGTACACACATATATATATGTATATATGTATATATATATATATATGTATATATATATATATATATATATATATATATATATATATATGTATATTTATATATATATATATATATATATATATATATATATATATATATATCTCAGTAGGAGAAATGGAAAAAATGTTTTGGTTATGCCGCAAATTTTCAGAGGCATTTATCTAAAAAAAAAAAAAAAACTGTTACAGCAAATAATCTATTTTGACCAAACCAGATCTTACTGTGTCACCCAGATTCATTTAATTTTTATTTATTGATTAGGGCCTGTGTTACAATTACTGCTGGGTCTGTGTGATCAATTAGTGATAGCACTTCCAAAGGGCATTCTTCCAGATCTTTGCAAATCAGCAAATGTTACATCACTGTTGAAACAAGGTCCTGATGATAAGATCAAGTCTTTTAGGAAAATGTCCCTTCTTTTTCACAGAAAAATGGAGAAAGCTGTTGCAATATGAATTAAAAATGGTTTTGGCTCTTATTGTCTTCTTTGTGACAAGCAATAAAGATTTACATCTGTCACAGTACCTGTACAGTACCTCTGCTACTTACAGGCACTGATAAGAGAGTTGAACATAACTATTTTTCTTGCTCTCACAAGAGCATTCATTTCAGAAATGCTAAACTGCTACACAAACTAATAATTTATGGTTTAGTAATAACAAAATGATATGGTCTCGAGTTGCCTAGAGGTTAGAGCCTTTCATGTAGTAAATGGTTAGGTCCAGTTTGCCTTACAATTAGCTAAGGGATCATATCTAGACTAATAATTTTTTAGAGGTCCTCCTGTTGTCACTGTTCCTTAATGTAATCCCTACGAGCGTTAACAAAAACTGCTGTACATAACTCAGATAACATAATACTATGGAACTCCCACAAGGACCATCACAATATCTACATTATACTATCTGCTAATCCATCAGAAATTTGTCGGTTTTACATTTTGTGTTCTACAAACAGCTAAAATACAGATTAGAAGGCTAGATTTAATTAGTCTGTCTTGCCGGATGTCCTCACTTCCTCTTACCTTCTTCCTGTCTGTCCCAAATCTTCCTCACCAGATTGTCTTCTGCTTTTCAGCACGTGTCCAAACCACTGTAATCTGTTCTCTTTGATCTTTTCTGCAACTGGAGCTACTTTGGCTTCTGCTCTTATGTCCTCATTTTTTCGTCTGTCTCACAGTGTGCATCCTACCACCCTTCTCAGGCATTTCATTTCCATCACCTCTAGCTTCTTCAACTGCTCTGCCTTTATTGCATAGGTTTCTGTACCATACAGTAGTACTGTTCTCACCACTGTCTTGTACACCTTACTTTTCAGCTTCTTTGGCATTGTTCTGTCATAGACTTCACCTGACACTCTATGCCAGTTAGCTGAAGCCATTCTGATTTTAGCTTTGACCTCTTCATTCAGACTTCCCTTCTCCTCAACCACCCCCTCCCAGATACTTGAAGCTGTTTACCTGTTCCACTAACATCCCTTATTTCTCTATTTTCAGCTTCTTCTGATTTCCCTAGTTTGCTGCCATTACCACAGTCTTATCTGTGCTTAATTTCATCCCTTGTGCCTTCAGTTTTGCATTCCATTCTTCTATCCTTTGCTGAAGTTCTAGCTCAGAGTCTGCTTGCACTGCCACATCATCTGCATACAGCAACTTTGTTGATCTGTCCTCTCTGACCTGTTTGCTAATATAGTCCATCACCAGTATGAACAACAGTGGGCTCAGAGCTGAATCCTGGTGTATATCCACTCCCACTGGGAACCCCTCTTTGAGGCTGAACACTGTTTGTAGTTGAGTTATTGCGTCTTTGCACATACCATGCACTAATTCTACCAATGTTTCTGGGACTTCAAACCACTGCAGTACTGCCCAGATCAGCTTTCTTAGGACCTTGTCATATGCTTTCTCCAAGTCTAGGAATGCCCAGCTGGACTCTCTCCTCATCTCTAGCTTCTTCTCAGGTATCGGTCTCACTGCAAACATCGGGTTAATTGTGCTGCATCCTAATCTGAATCCAAACTGCTTATCTCACATCTTATTACATTCTACTGCTCTGCGTATCCATTCATCAATCACCCTCTCCAGAACTTTCATGCAGTGTGATAGGAGTATGATGCATCTGTACTGCCCACAGTTATGGGTGTCCCCTTTGTTCTTATACACTGGCATGAGTGTGCTTATTCTCCAGTCATCCGGGATACGCCTTTCTCTCCACACTGCTATTAGTACCCTCAGGAGCCATTTCTCCCCTATCTCACCCAACATCTTTATCATATCTGCTGTGACCTCATCTGAACCTGCTGCTTTCCCTGACTTCATCTTCCTTAGTGCTGTTTTTACTTCTTCTAGGGTGTGCTCCTCTTCTTCTCTCATCGTAGGCTGTTTCTGGGGCAGTACAGCTTGTGTGGGGGTTTCTTCTTTCAGAAGCTGCTAGAAATACTCTTTCCATCTGCCTTTGATGTCCTGTGGACTGGTGAGCAGATTGTTGCTGGCATCCCTTATGAAGGGTGTCTGACTATCTTCTTTATCTTTCTGTCTTTGCCTTGCAACCTGATATAGTTTCTTTGTGCCACTTACTGAGTCACTTTCCAGAAGATGGTAGAGTGCCTCCAATGCCTTATTCTTTGCTATTGCAACTTCTTACTTAGCTTCTTTGTTAGCCAACCAGTAGTCCTTCCTAGCCTGGTCAGTCTTTTCTATCTCCCACTTCTTCCTGTACTCCTTTCTTTTGATGACTTCCTGGTCTTCTGCATTCCACCACCAGCTTTCCTTATGTACTTTATTGCCATACCTGGCTTGGCCACATATCTTTTCTGTAGTCTAAACACATGCTGTTTTTACGTGCTACCATTCTTGCTCACCTCCATCTATTTCCTCATCTTTTCTAGTGCCCTGAGTAATTCCTTAAACTGTTGTACTTTCTCTCCAGTCAACTTCCAGGTCTTCAGCCTGGTCTCTGTTGACCTTAGAGCCTTCTCTGACCACTGCTTGCAGCTGATTGTAGCAACTAGTGGTTTATGTTGTGGGCCGACTGTTTCACTGGGGATGACTTTGCAATCATGGATTCTGCCCCAGTGCCTTTTCCTTACTAGGAGGAAGTCTACCTGAGTTGCATGTTGACTACTCTTGTATGTGATCTTGTGACTGTCTCTCTTTCTGAACCATGTGTTGGCTACTATCAAGCCATTTGCCAGACAGAAGTCTAGAATGGCTTCTCCTTCTTTATTCCTGTTTCTCTACCCATGTAGACCCAGGCAGTCCTCATATCCTGTTCTGTTTGCCCCAATAGTGCATTCAAGCCACCCATTATCAACACCAATTCATGTTGTCCTGCTTTATCTAGTAGGTCCTGCAATTGCTGTCTGAATGCACTCTTTTCCTCACTATCACAACCCTGCTGTGGGGCATAGGCTGAGATTATGAATACTGCCCTATCAATACACTGGAGTCTGATTGCCATGAGTCTGTTATTAATTCTGATGATATCCCTCACTGCCTTCTGAAGCCTCTCTCTCACCACAACTCCTACACAATTTCTAGCCTGTCCCCCTCCTGAGTAGTACAGTCTGTATCCCAAGCCAAGTGGCTTTGCTGCACTGCCCTTCCATCTTGTCTCTTGGATACATAGGATGTCTAGTCTCCTCTGTATCATCATGTCATCCACTTCCGAGCTGCATCCTGTCATTGAACCTACATTAAGCATAGCAGTTCTCAGTTCATATTTGGCAGGTTGGTTGGTTTTACGTCCAGCTTTCGCTCAACAAAGCTAGCCCAGGTAACCCAGGCTGGGCAACTAGACACCAAACAGCCAGTAGCTTATTGACCCAGGGCTGCTGGGCTTTATGGCAGGCACACACTGACCAATAGGGGCACATATACCCCTCCCACCATTAGCAAGGGTCCCTGGCATAGGTCAGAGTAAGCCGAGTCCTCAACCCACTTATCACTGGTAACTACCCGTACCCATTTTGGTGACATTAGTCAACATGACTAAATCACCTAGAGCCATATTTTACACCGTTGAGTGGCTAGCCCTGCCACAGCACACAGTCTGTGATCCGTGTTCTCCTGTCTTGAGGATACTGCGCACCACAGTAGATGCCCAAAGCAGTTGGTCTGTACAACTCTTCCCCGTATAGGACATCATGTAAAATCTGTGCTGCTGCCCACAACTCCATTCATTGGTGAGTTTAAGATGGAAATACTCAGCATGTTTTTCGGACATGGGAGAAACCCCACGGAGACACAGGAAGAATATGCAAACTCCAAACAGGGAATAGTTTTGAGGTCAGGACAGAACCTTGTACATTGGGCATGAGAGGCGAAGATCTTAACCATTATGCCAACTAGTCTCAGCCATCACTTACATACTGTATGATATTCAGCAAATCACTTAACCAGACAGTGCTCCAGGCAAATTGGGAACTGGGTTATGGATCTCAATTGTCTCCTGGACTGTATATGTAATAGCTACTCGTGAACCCCTTCTTAATTTTTTTTTTATTTGTTACACTCCTAGATAATTTCAGAATCGTATCTGTCACAATATTAAGATTTGTTTTCAGTTGTATAAATAATATCAACAAGACTGCAGACCAACATCTACAAGACTGAATAGCACAAGAGGTTGCAATATACATAAATGTATATTTTTAATATTATACAGTAAAGCAATGAAACATTCCTGCTTAAAATTCTTCTGACATCCACACAGCCGCACCTATGACTTACTACCATTTAACTAAGCCAAATATAAAGCATTTTGTTCTCAGAAACTATGATTTATGTTTATTTTTATGTACTGCTGGGTTTGAGTTCTAGATTCTTTCACTGTAATGAGATGCAGATGCTGCCAGCTCTCACACACCATAACAGGGCTGTAGTAACAAAGAATTCTGGGTATGTTTTCTTTATGTGTCTCAATTAGCAACTGAAAAGGTATTCTGGGTCTGAGTTTAGCTGTAACCAAGTTCAGGAAGAAGTCACGGTAGACTCTTCATTGTGTATAACATAAAGGTACTGTGAGTCTACAAGGCTCTCAGGGACCAAATCTGAAGTAAAAGGTAGTTATAAAGTAATGCTTTTTAAACACTCTGGTACATTTCAACACTACAGTTTTAAGATGCTTTATTTTTATCACACAGATAATTTGTTCTATTGCTATAGATAGCAGGTTATCAACTTTGGAAACCAGTAGGATCTATCTTTCCCATTTGATGTCAAGGACTATGATACTTGAACTAGTGATATACACTTCATAGCTTGTTGTTGCTCTGTAGCAAACCTATATAGCCATCACCAACCACATATATACACACACTTATAAACTGTTTTTGTTTACGTAAGCTACTTTTTTGATACGTGTCTGTACTTATATTTTCTTAGATATGTGCATCTGTACTTCTGCAATGTAAAAACATCTGTAAGCTTGCTGCAAGCAGAATTCTCTTTATTAAAGTTATTAGTAGAGGTATGAGCATGCCAGAACCTGGATGTTGGAATCAGACATTCTGACCTTTTCCTCTTTAGTTTTAAGATTATGTTCCTACCTTTAAACAATTATATGTAAAGAACAAGGCACACATAAAACAACCACAAGACACAATTGCAAAATGATATGGAACAATTAACAACTTCGTACATATTCAGGTAAGGTCACATCTTTCAGTAGAAAACATTTTCCTAGAGTAGCACTGCAATGTCCTTATCAGAAGATGTCAACTAAAAATGAATTTTAGTAACAGCTCAGTGAAAAAAAAAAAAAACACTACAACAACAAATCTTTAAGATCTTGGGCAACATGCCAAATAGAACCACTGACACTAGGTAGCAACATTTTCATGGGAAAACCTGTAGAGAATGCAAGTCATGGGTACCTTATTAAGCTATGCTGGAATCATCTCAGGCATCTACAGCTGGGTAATGTAATGCTAGTCTCTTCTTTTCCAACTGCTCTATAAAAAATGTGAATTAACCTCTCTGAGATCAAATCTCTTGCGGAATAACAGACATCACCATACCTCTTAACTGTGCAGATATCTGCCTCATATTTTTGAACCATTTTTTTCATAAAATTGTGGTTTTCTGGCAAATCATTAAAGACTGAAGTCAGAAAATAATGACAGGCATTTGAGTGTCAGACCTCACACCTTTCAGAAAATTCATATTAATGCAAAAATCTGCTATTCTATCAATTTTCTAAGTTTGTAAGAGCAATATTTAAAAATGTCCCTATTTTTGGACCTTTGTCTCCCCCCATTTTTATGGCTTTGTCCAGATTTCTTTATTGTACACTTTATTTGACTTTATTATACAAGGCTATGGGGAAGCCTTGTTAAAACAAACAAGAAGTGAGGTTTTAAGTATGACAGAGAATGAAGCTTTGCCTTATTTTTCATCATGGTGTAAAGATAGGGATGGCCCCTCCGATAGGAAAAGTGAAAATAAACACGAGATATGTTACTACATACAATAGAAGAACCAATGGTGTACAACAGATTATAGAAAGGAGCATCTTAATGACTATGCCTGATATTAAGAAGCTGGTGGGTGATAAACCCCTTTTGGCATATCGCAATTGTCCAAGTTTAAAACAATGTTTATGTTATAAAGATTTATAGAATCCATCTAAGAAACATGGAAGTGCTAAAAAAGGCACTTTCCCTTGTTTAAATAGCACATGTTGCAAAGACAGGGAGTAACAATATTTTTAAACACCCGATAACAGGAAAAGTGATTAGATTTAATGGGTAAGCTACTTGTAATACCATAAATATAATCTATCTGGCCTCGTGCACAAAATGCCCTGCTTTTTATGTAGGCAAAAGCAACAGGCAGCTAAAAGATCGGATTATTGAACATAAATCAGAAATACGAGGAAAGGTAGATATAAATGCTTTCTACAAACATATTAGTGACGCAGGCGATGAACACACTTTTCTTTTCAGGGTTATTGATGTAATAATGAAAAGGAAGAGAAGCGGGGATCTTAATAACGCTGTAGAGGTTCATGAATATGAATGGATTACACGATTAAATGCTGACTCCAAACCAGGCTTAAATTCAGCTATACGTTTTAAGCCTATACTGAAAATGAAGCAAAATATTTTATAACCACTCTTTTATGAATGCTTTCTACATGCACACTTTTTATAGGTATGGTCTTCTATGTATGTTTTTGTATGTATGTTTTATATGCTGAAGTTTTTATATGCACAGGCGCTATATGGCTTTAAAATTTTTGCTGCGCCACAATTGATTGGTTGAATGTGTTTTTCTATTGGGCTGTTGTATTTTTGAATTGTATAAAGTGACTGTTGATTTTAACTAATGCATATACACTGAAGAAGGGACTTTTCCTGAAAGCTTTATGGAGTAATAAACTTGATTTTTTATCGACCTCACGTGTCCATTATTGGATTTGCTTAGCTTGCTATTTGTGGACCTTTTTAAGTGTAGCCATGCATCCTAAATCTCTGGTACCCTTGATAAGTGTAAGCAGGGGCTTGGGAGATGAACCATTTACAGGATGCCTGTGTCCATTAACAGGATGCCTGTGTCCATTAGAGACATAGGTGCTAAACCAGGGGTGATTTTTTTGTTCCCCATCAACTGTCCATCCACTGTTCAGGTTACACTTGAATTGGGTTAGGGAGGAACTCTGCTTCACATGGATGGGGGAGCCTGCTCCAGAGAAGGGATAGTCTCTGGGATAGATGCCTGTGTCTCCAGTGGGTCCTATTTATATCACAGGTAAGGTTTAAATCTCTAGGATGGGTAATTCTGGTAATGTTTATTTTGTGGATACGTAGAAGGTCTATCAGGGTGGGGTCCAACAATGCCTTGTATGCCATTTATCTGCATTTGTCGTGAGTCTACAATTATTTGTGGGTTTATGCTGAGAAACATTTGGTTGTGGTATAATAAGCAAATGCTTAAAATTAAAAAGTATTTTTTGTAGTTAGTGCTAGATTATATACATGTACAGGGTTCTCATATGATGGACTAAACAACATGCAGTGATTTAGGGCGAAGGTAGTGAAAATGTGGGTTACAGCTGTAGAGGATATTACTAACATTTTCAACTGCAGATTTACTGTCACTCTAAGCAGTAAATGTGGATAAATATTGACACAGGAGATTGCTAGGTGTTGAGGGGTACATAATACATATTTACAACTTGTCAACATTAGGGTGAAGATGACTCACTTAGGTTACCTATAACTTGTGAGGATTTGCTTGTTTTTGTAAATGCCTTACTGATGCTATACTTTTGGATTATGAATCGGTTGTTCATGGCATTACCTAATATATAAAACTTTGGCACTATTACTAATTAACCCTGTTACTTGTTATAGAGGCTTTAACAAATTAAGTCTTTGACACCAGTGACTGAACCCACTTGCCCCAGGACAGCAGCCCCCTTCATCCCACCCTAGTTGTTGTGACAGAATAATGGGGCTTCATATGACAAATTTTTAGACAGGAAATTAGAATGTAATTAGTTGCTGAATGTCAGTTTGTTTATAGAAACAATGCAATAATAATGGGATTTACGATTATTAATTAATTACGATTATTAATGCAACAGGATATCTCAGTCATGATCTTCTTAAAGTGCTGCTGTACAGTAACTGCTTGTTGAACAGATGGAAATGAGTATTACTCTGCTGAATGCTATAATCTCCGATAGTTTACTTGGTAGATTTATAAATGACTGCTCTACAGATTGCAAGATCAAAATATAATTACTCCATTTGGACTAATAACATTATCCTGTTTGCATTCTGGGAGTGCATAAACATTTTACTTTTGGTAAAGAAAATGTTCAAAAGAGGAACTAATGTTGGCTGAATTCCATATAAGGAAGGAAATTATTAATTAATAAGTAATATATATATATATATATATATATATATATATATATATATATATATATATATATATGACGACAGTTCAAATGATCAGTTTATTTGTCGACAGTTCATTTGATCGACAAGCATTTTAGCTTTTTGTGCCACACCCCAACTATATATATCAACTCAGGGTTGCACAACATTGGGAAGGGGCAAATTATATACGGAAAGTGCTTTTCACCGAAGAAGCACATTCGCGTAATTATGCCTGTTGCCGAGGCCGTACTATGATGCGGGTAAGGGAAATTTCCCTTTTTCCCACTGTAGTGCAGTCTCGGAGGGAGAATATTAAAGTAGGGGGGTGTGGGGGGCACAGCTCCCCACATGGGGGGTGCAGGGGGGAGCAAAGATCCCCTGCTAAAATGTTAATGCAGTGTTTTTTTTAACACGCTTTAATGAAAGTGCTTTTTCGATAAAAGCGCTTTTGTTAAAGTGTGTTCGGTTGTTATGGATTAGGAATGAGCAAACGTCCTAGATCTATATATATATATATATATATATATATATATATATATATATATATATGGGTCTACTATGTTGTATCCTTCGGCTTTTCCGGTTAGGGGTCGCCACAGCGGAACTCCAATCCGCTAATGATTGGCAGTAGATTTTTACATACCGAGTTGCCAGCCCTGATGCACAATGTTCAACGAAGGTACGCCCATTCACGCATGTCTCCACACAGAAGATGCTTTAGCTGAGAATCGAACAGGACAACGTCTTACTGAGAGGCGACAATGCTACCGCAGCACCACCACAGCAGTTATATGGGTCTACTATACATGTTCAAAATTTTAGAAAGCCGAAACCCATATGGCCGAGACCATATGTTCGACTCCTAAAATTTCGAACATGTAAAAAAAAATTAAACACACAACATAAACCAACTTTTTAAATGTTAGCAGGGGGGCACACCCTCCCGTGTGGAGCTATGCCACCCACACCCTCCGTAACTTAAATATACCGACACCAAGATCGCACTACAGTGTGGAAATGGAAATCTTTCCATTCCACACTGTACAGAGATGCCGGTTCTGCATGGTCGGCATTTCAAGTGTCAATCATATGGTCTCAGCCATATGGTCTTCGACATTGTGGAATGTCGATCATGTGTAGGGGACCCATATATATATATATATATATATATATATATATATATATATATATATATATATATATTTATCATGTATTTATTCAGATACACTGACCAAGGTACAAAGAAATAAATGTCATCTGCAGTTGAAGATTGCTAAAACAAAGGAAAACAAAGCCAGAATGCTTAATTTAGCTAGTGACGCAATTCAGTGAAGTGAATAACAAACTTAAACACACCTTAGTTGTGTTGTAGTCTTTGCACACTGACGTTTTGATGTCTTTTACGCTCCTCCCAAAGGACTGAGCTCAGTGGCTTCTCCACCTGCACTGAACTGTCCCATTCTTTCCACAGTAGCGGGAACTGGGATTCCCCAGGCAGGACTAGAGGCCTATGGACCAAATCTTCCCACCTAGAAATCCCTAAACAGCTCAGCCACTCTGTGATGATAGCTGAGAGGTAGGAAGAAAGCCAGATTGCTGGTCATGTGAGATGGCTTACACTGTCCCCCAAAAGAGCATCTCCCTTCCCCTGCAGTGACTTGTCTAAGCACCACTGTAGCAGCTATCTGAGGGGAAGCATGCCTCTGCATGCTGAATCTCCCCTCAGCTTAATGTGTGGATTGCACATGCTAGCATGGGCTCACTAGGCTTGAACTCCATTGGGTGAGCACCTAATGCTCCCTCTAGGTTTTCACCACCCCATGAGCCTGAGCCACCTCCACCCCCCTCAGGATAGGTGTGACAGCAATGGCTAATTATTCCCATCCTCCTCAGCCAGCTCCTATAAGGTACATGAACCGCTATTTGAAACTGATTCATGTGAAAATAGTCAGACCTTCATCCCGCTATGACACAGAGCTGGATTTCTGGATGATATATCTATTACGTATGCCTGAACTATTGTAAAGTTTCCATATCTAGCTGTATGTAGCAGCTTTAACTTTAACACTGTCTCCGGCACAGGTCCTTGTAGCCAGAGTCCAAACCTACAGCAGAGTAGAAGCAGCTTTAACAGGAACACTTCCAGTACAGCGTTGCAAATTCCGCTACTGTGGGGTATACGTTATTACAAGCCACAGCTTCGGGTACTCAGAACAGCTTAGCAAACAAATATTTCCTTACAAGTCTCAACTTTTTTTTTTTTTTTTTCACACAGGAACAAAATGATTCCTTCCCTTACTGAAAGTTTTTCTTTTTCTATCTCACCACATCTTAATTTTAAATCTATGTATGTGAACCACACCTAGCTGTCTTATATCCGAACTTAAGTTTTTAACTCTTTCAGGGATCGCTCAATCTGACAACTGAGGATACATAAGCTATAAAATACCTGCCCTCATCTAACCAACCTCATTTATGACATAGTGCCTAGTACTTACACTTAGACTTCAGAATATAGTTTACCCTAGAAAGAATTCACTGAAATCTTTAACTACTGAAGTTGCATATTATAGATACTCAAATATGCAGTAGCACTTTCACATATTCTGTCTTTTCAAAAGAACTATGCAGCACATTTTCAAGCAGAAGGGTAAAGTGTTCTATTAAAAGATGACTGAAGGTCTTTAAAGGTACCAGATTTTATCAGAGCCATAACTAGGGTGGGGTGAAGGGGCAGCGGCCCTTGGCTGTTAAGGTGCACAGTCAACAGTTGCTGACGGGGTGCAAATGGAGTACCAACATTAATTTAGAAAGCAGTGGGTGTTATTGCAACTGCTTATATGAATGTCAATACTTCTTTCTGGTATTCTGTCATGATGGTATTTGTTTAATTTTTACTACTAGCTAAGCATTTGTTTTCCTTTTTTTTTTGTCTTCTATTTTGGGAAGAGCGTAACTTTGGTTTATGGAGGGTGTCAGTCTGGGGAACTGCCTCACTACATCTCTGGATATTATAAGCATATGATGCAAATGGTTCTGTGTTTAATCGTGATTTGCCAGCAGAACACATAGTATGCACCGATTTTTATATCATTTTTATATCATTCTCTTGCATAAAATGAGTGTGACAATCCAATGAAAATATTTCTAACCTTCATTCACTGCACATAGTTCCATATCTCAGTTATTCTTAATGTCTGTGTTCTTTTTTTCCTCTTGTAAGTTTAGAACCATTTTCAGGTACTACTTTCATTTCACAGTTTGACAACTACATGAATCTGGAACAAAACATTCAGAGTTGACAAGTTATTTTGTGCAAAGTACTTAAATTGTGAACCCCTGTTCTTCACATTCTACTTTTTTACCACAAAATTGTTTTTCTTCGACCAATGAAAAAAAAATCATTCTTGACAGTATAATTACCCATTCACATGGTCATATTTAAAGAATCCTTACACTATGCCCTATTCATTAGCCTTCCAGGTTCTTCAAGACACATAGGCTAATAATCCATGTTTCCAGAAAGTTAACACTCCTCCCTGTGCTGGAATATTTTTTAGGTATACATTGGTACATGATGTAATGCCTATATACAAAGCAATGACATAGGCCTACTGAATTCTATGGGCCTTTTTTTGCAAAGAAAAGAGCTTCCCCTTTTTGTCAGCAGTATAACTACTGGCATTACGTTGGGAAAGGTCATATGCCACAGAACCACTGCAGACATACAGGGGGAACATCAAAAACTGATGAGTGTGCTTTCTAGTGTCCTATGCAAACCTGGAACACATATGTGGTAGTGTCTGAAGCAATGTTGTCCCTGTTGTTTTTAGGGGACTATTTTAAATGCAAACTAAAGATGTCCAATGTATGTGGCACACATGATGACACATAGAGCATGCTATCTGTGTATTTCCAGCCCAGAGTACTACAGGAATTACATAATTTTCCCTGTAATGCCTGCAGTGCTACTGCTGATATACAGATGGCACAGTCAGGCAAACAACTTCCGGGATGCTGGTACTAAACAGTGGGAGTACTTAGCAGTGGACTACTTCATGTGTGGGTAATGGCGTTAATTAATGTAGAATGTTTATGAATTCGGTATGACATCAGAACTGAGGGTGGAACCAACTAGCAGGCTCAGCATACCATAGCAAGATGGTGAAGGTCCTTCATAATTCTATCCTAGACCTTTTGGATTCTAGGCCACTGTCCCTTTTTTTCATTTTGAGATAAGTTATTTGTAATTTGATAGGTTCTCTTTTTTGATATTTTCCTTGATTTGGTACTCAAGTTCTTGCTATTGATATCCATTACATTTCCCAGTCTAATATACCAAGCAGGGTCATGGCTGAAATGGGTCAGTTAACTAGCCCACCTACTCAGTTATCAAATTTCAATAAATATATAAATACATATGCAGAACCCTTTGAGCTGGGATTCTTTCCATAAGAGTCCTTGAGGCTGGTGCAGTAGCATTTTTATTTCTGATCATAATAGTTTTGGTATTATTAGTGCCAAGTTGTGCATAGGGCTCAACGGACACACATGCGTTTCATTTTGTTCACGGTGTTCCTTTCAGTTCAGATACCTGTGGGAGACTTTTAATAAGACCATTTCTACGGCATTCCGATTATTTACTGATGACTGCCCTTGTGGTGTAAGTGTGACTGAAATTCCCAGAGATGAAGGTCCTCCTATGCCCATGCAACACCCCTGGATAAACAACTATTTTCTTTGATCTGTACCGTTCATCATTAAAACATAACTTTGCTATTTGTAATCTGAATGGAAATTAGAGTCCTGTATCTATATACACTTATGTTCTCTATATTTACTCTGCTCAATGTTTGTTAACATTGCCATTGCTACTGTTACTATTTATGTAAAAGTTTTAGTTTTTACTTCCTGTAGACTATGTATTTATTCTTCTGCATTTCTATGTAAATGTTTTGACTTTTGTGTAAATGTATGTATTTTTCAATTACTTGGAGCTTTTCTCCCTGGGCCTCTGCTGAAAAAGGACTTGTGTCCAGTTGGACTTTCCAGATTAACAAATGTAAAATAAAATAAAATAAAAGTAAATGTCAAGGGCATTTTTGTAATGTGCATCATCTGGCCGAGACAGCTATGGCTGTTTGGTTTAACAATTCCCATTACTTAAAGGAGAACCGCACCCAAAAACTGAATCTTGAACGTTTCTGCATTGCTAATCCCCTGTATCAAAATAAATGGTTACTGTTATTTTCTAATTTGTTATACCCCAAAATGATCTGAAAAATGTTTCCATACAGACTGAATGCAAAAGAATTGCATGGTACACACAACACAGTAGATTACTTGCTGCTTGGCTGTTAAAGATATGAGTACTGCACACATAGCTACTGACTTACAGAGCATGTTCATGTGCATCCAGGATGTGGTGACAGCAGGCACTATGAAATCATACTCATGAACACAAACTCATATATCTGTGGCTCAGTTTGCTCTATTGGCATTAGTGATGCTACACAGAAATTCACTGTCTGCAAACTGCTGCCTTGGACCTTGGCTTGGCATAATACCAAGGATGCTAATTATGGTTTCTCTTAGGTGCTACTTGCATGTTATTGTGACATCACAAAAGGCTCACAGAATCTCTTTAAGACCAGCTACTCATGAAACTGATCAACTCTATGTATAAAGAGAAACTGCCTTTGGAATGGATACATCCATTCTGATGCACAGTGCCAAATGTCCTGCGTCACACTCAGGTCCATCTCCTTATTTATTTATCATTGGTTATTATTTTTTTATTGAACTATATAGATTGGGTAGAACCCATCAAACCACAATCCTTTTTCAATGAGGGTTTGGGGGCATTTATATAGACTATGGAAAATCTTGTTAGAATACATGAAAATTCCACATCAGTAAGAGAACCTATTACCCTGTCTAGGAAGTGGTAGAGTACAGTGGAATAGTGGACATGGTGGAGTTTCTTTATGCAAGAATGTAACTGTATTGAATGCTGCTAATGAAATCTCTGATAGAAAAATATAATGTCCAACTGACATTCATAAAGGCAGTGTATCGACAAGTTGTTATCCTGACAAAGCATTTCATAGGTTCATAGGTTGGTACTAGGCTATCGGCCCTAGGGCCTATACAAGCCTAGCCATAACAATTCCCTGGCTATTTCTTTTCACACTATTTACTTCCCTGGACCCCTGTCTAGCAGGGCGACTGCCGTGATCCCTGGGGTGAGTTTCCTTTCTCCCATCCAATCAAGAAAGGTTCTTTTTGAAGAGGGCCAAACAGGTTCTCTGCTTGACATGTATGGGCAATCTATTCCAGAGTCTGGGGAGTCTCTGGGTCAGGAACCTATCCCTCCAGCATGTTTTGTTTATTGTGATGACAAGGTTTAGATCCCTGGAGCATGTGGCTCTAAGGGATTGGGATTTCTTTAACTGTAGCATGTCCAACAGCTCTGGGTTTGACATGGCCTTGTATGTTAAGCAGAGATCGCCACGGAGTAGATGATATGCGACAGAGTTTAGCTGGAGTTTTTGAAGGCGGTCAGCATAGGGCATCTGCTTTAGGCCTGTGATTCTTTTAGTGATGTATTTCTGCGGCCTTTCCAGTTGTTGCAGATGTCTTGAGATGTACATACCAAATGGGGCATTGTATTCTATAATGGGTCAAATGAGGGATGAGTACAGTGGGACAATGACCTCCTTTTTTCTGGAGAAAAATCCCTTAGTGATGAAGTGTGCCACATAGAAGGATTTCCTGACTGTTGTGGTGATGTGGTTATTGAAGGTGAGACCACTGTCCACCTGTGTCCCTAAGTCCCTTATCACACTTTCGGTGTTTAGTGCACTGCCATCTATGTGGTAATTCACGGGTACATGTTTTTTCCCAAAGGGGATAACTATATATTTCTTGGCATTGAGCTTGAGCCCATGGCTCTGGCACTTAGCATCTGTTTCTGTAAGGACCTTTTGTAGAGTATCCACATCATTTGGGAATTCAATAATGGCTCCCAGTTTGCAGTCATCTGTGAACTTTGTTAGCCAGAGCCCCTTAGTGTTGGCCTGTACTTCGGAGAAGTAGATGCCAAACAAGACAGGTCCCAGGACTGAACCCTGAGGTACTCCACTTGTCACTTATCTGGAGCTGGATTTGGAGTCAGCTACTTTTACAGTGTGGGTTCTGTCAGTAAGCCAGTTGGCAACCCATCGAGTGATGTAGGGATTAATGCCCAGCTTAGTAAGTTTATCTATGATTCTAGAGTGAGGGATGGTGTCAAAGGTCTTGGCAAGGTCCAGATAGGCTGTGTGGACTGCTTTACCCTCATCCACGGCTCTGGAGACTGATTCAAAGAAGTCAATCAGGTTTAGGAGACAAGATCGGCCCTTCACGAACCCAAACTGGGTGGGGTCCAGTGTTTGAAGGTTACCAATGTAATTGTTTATAAGTTCCATGACAATATGTTCCATGGCCTTGCAGATCAGGCTCATCAGACTGATGGTGCAGTATTTCCCGGGATCCAAGGTGGATCCCCCCTTGTGGAGTGGGATAACTGTAGATGTGCGCCACTCGGTAGGTACGAAGCCTGAGGTGAGGGTATGATTAAACATGACACTTAGGTGAGGTGCCAGTTCATTTTGTAGTTCATGTAGTACACAGCCTGGGATGTCATCTGGTCCCATGGATGCTGTATTCTTGGCTTTGGAGAGTGCGTTTTTTACCTGTGTGGCCGTTATTACCGGAATTTGGCAATCTTCCGGTATTGAGATGGGACATTTAGGGGGTGACAGGGGGGTGAATATGGCACTGAATCGATCTGCCAGGATATTGGCAATATTCTTGGGATCAATATATTTAATGCCATTCTATTGTAGCTCAGAGTCAGAGCAGATCTGAGCATTGCCATTTAGATTCTTGACATAGTTATAGAATGCCTTGTGGTTGCCTTTGGAATCTTTGGCAATTTTATTTTCGTAACTAGCTTTGGAGGATTTTATGACGGATCTCACCTTCTTACTGAGGCTGGTAAGGGAAGTTTTTGCATCCTGGGATTTTCCTCTTTTCTGCAACAGTTTCTTCCATTTGTTGTAAAGTTTGTTTATGGCAGGGGACCACCAGATTGGCTTCCTTTTTTTGGAGGAGAGCATCTTGGTTCTATTTGGGATGGCACGATTCATGCATGAGTGGATGTGTTCATACAGTGCCTTAGTGTAGGACTCAGCAGTCAAACTTTCAGTTCCTGCCTGCATGGGTGTCATGAAGTTTGTAACTTCTGACTTGAGTAGCATGAAGTTGGCTTTGGAGGTTTTCTATGGAGGTTTCCTTACTGGGGGGTGGGGGTGGGATGTGGATGTTAAGGGTGATTAGCTTATGGTCTGACCTGACCAATGAGGGGGTGACCATAGGTGTGGAGCATCAATTTCCCATGTTGGTAATGACCAGGTCTAGGATTTTGGAGCAAGCCCCCCTGCACCCCCACACCCCCCTACTTAAATATTCCAACTCCGAGACTGCACTACATTGAGGAAAATGGAAATCTCCCCCTACGGAGATTTCCGTTTACCTGCACGATGTTCTGTACTTTTGATGTTGTGCTGCCGGCAATATCAGCTTCGATATTGTCGGCTTTCAACATCATGAAGTAGACCTGTCTTACATGCTGTTTTACAAAGTGTTAAAAAAAAAGAAGTTGTGAAGGAGGAAGTGTGAGAAGTATGAAACCAATCCAGAAAAAATATATCTTTCAAGAAATCGTATTACACCTCCATCCAAGACCATCGTATCAGGAATCCAAATGAATAATCTACTAAACCCAGGTTGCCCAGTTCGGCCATCACTTTCCATTCCAAACCAAACAGACCCCATTGTAAAATAATTCCACAGATTGTTCAGTGTCCTGCCTCAGAGGAACAGACAAACCCAGCCCACTTCCACAACCCCACAATCTGCCTCAGTCCATATAAATCCAGTTCATTCTTACACCAATAAGAAACTCCTCATGAACCTCAAACCCGCTGCTCCATTGCAGACAAACTTCCTTCTGAATACATCCATGTGGCTCATGATGCTCTGACCTATCTCACTTCAGCCTTAGTAAACAGATCAATCAGTGAACAATATGCTCCTGAAAAAAATCTTTCATACGTTTTACAAGGGTTTCGAGTTCACAGAACTCAGTATCTATCGCTTCATAGCTATAAAATCTCCTTTATCCAAAATACTCAAAAAATGTACCCAAACGAAACTCCTTGTATGTCTTATATACAAAAACCTCGTCTGACCTACACAGCATTTATTTAGACCCCACTACAGTACTACCCCTGCTCTCCTCATTTTCACAAATGTTACCAATAAGCACATGGATTAAGGAAATCTAGTATCTCTGTTCTGATCTGATCCAAACCTTTCATCACCATATCCCAACAGATATTTTGTTCTCAGTCTCCCCTCTTTAGCCCTTGGCCACCTCTCACTCTCCTGGTTTCAGAGTTACCTCTCCAACAGATACCAGGCAGTCAAGTTGAAGAAACAGCAATTGCACCCTTCTACCCATCCCAGTTGGAGTCCCTCAAAACTCAGTACTAGGTCCCATCCTCTTCCAATATCATTATAAATGACTTTCATATGTCAGCCAAGGTAGCAAATCTAATTTAACAAAATAACTGCCTTCTCACACCCTTGTTCTCCCCCTCCCCCTTCCCTGTTTATTACTTTAAGACAATCCCAAAGTTAATAAATATTACCTGTAGCAGGCACCATTTCTAAAACTACAACCATCCTTGCCACTATCATATGTTCATTTATCAGTTAACTCTGTTACCTGATTGTTTCCAGCCCCCTCATAAGAGCAACTAGCAGGGTCGCTACCCGCTTTGCTCCTCACCCTGCCCCCTAATTCCCTCCTACCCCCAGTGGTCCCACCTTTATTACACTCACAAACCCCTCCCATCTTTCCAACAGCCAACCACAGCACTAACCCAACACTACCTCCTCCATCTTCCCACTACTATCACATCTCATCAACTAACATGTACAAGCATACCTTACCTATGCTCACTGCATGCACTCTTCTTGCATATTTTACATCCTACCAAAGCTCCACCATTCCCCCACTCAACCACTACCACTGTACTACTACTCACACCACCACTCATGTCTCACCCTCACTCAGCTCCACTCCCACCAACTCAAGAACCATCCCTATGCACTCCCCACATATTCTACCAACTATATTACTCAAACATAAAGCATCCCTACAACTTAACATAGTTACCCTCCCACCATACCTATTACCCACAGAGCACAATCATAAAGTTTCCCTTATAAACAATCACATTTAAAAACCGAGAAAACTAATAACCTTATGCATATCAAAACTAGCCCTAAGTGGAGACATCCACCCCAACCCTGGCCCTATCATCTCCAACCTCAATCCTCATAATCAGATTAGAAACCACAACTTCTCCCTTATTACAGCCAATAGAAAGCCAAGTGACTTCCTTCTACTAAGCCTAAATATTAGAAGTATATTCAACAAAGTCCATGAACCCCATGCTACCATACACGTGTACTCCCCAGATATAGTCATCCTGACATAAACCTGGCTAAAACCTCACATTACCAGTGAGAAAATACTCCCTACCAGTTACGGCATACTAAGATTAGACCGGCTAAACAAGAAAGGAGGAGGTGTACCTATAATATTTAAACAGCATCTAAATAACCAGATCTTAAAATCATCAGCTCCACAAATAGGCAATGAAGAAATAATATATACCAACCTCAAAATAAACCAAAACAAAACCATCAACATAATTGGATGCTACTTCCCACCTGGCCAAAACATCCCTCCACTAGAAGACCTCCTCAGCTGGTCTGCCCACCATATCCCCCAAGAAACTATCATTTTAGGTGATTTCAATATTGACTGGCAATACTGTTCTGGCAACCATCCAACCCATCATGCAAACCTTCATGGCTTCACCCAACTAGTCCAGTCGCCAACCAGGATAAATAAAAACTCCAGCAAGCACACTACCCTGGATTGGATACTAGTCAGTAAGAGCCCCCAGTCATATATAACAGGCTGCTTATCAGATAGTCTTAGTGATCACTCCCCAACATTCCTACTCAAAAAATACCTATACCAAGCTAAACCTGTCATCTACCATCAAATATGTAAAAAACTAAACTTTAACCCATTCACATTCATCTCATCCCACAAAGAATATAACTGGCATCCTCTAAAGTACCTCAGTCTTGATGACGCAGTTGAAGTTTTAATACTACTTTCCTGAGCATCCTTAATTACCATGCCCCCATAAGACTTTGCAGAACCAAAGCACAACCCTCCCCATGGCTACAGAAAACCACTAAGTCAGAAATGAAAAACAGGGATAAAGCCTGGGAGCACTGGTGCAAAACCAAAACCCCCTCAACTAGACAGAAATTCCTAGAACTACGCAATAGAGTCAAAGCTAATAAAACAGGACAAATTCCAATACTACCAGTCTGCCCTAGACTCCTCCCAACATAGCCCCAAACAATTCTGGTCCTCCATAAACTCCATCCTCCACCCAGGTAAAGTCAGTACCCCTCCTCCTAACATCCCTCACTCCTCAGAAAATATTGCTACCTCATTCAACACACACTTCACACAAACCATACTATCACTAGCTAAACAACACAACTCCCCTCCCCTCCAACCCACACCTTCAACTAGTAATCTTCCCACTGCCTTCAAACTCTTAACTAAACTTAAGCCCACCAAATTAGCAGCAGACAACCTCCCAAGTGAATACCTAAAAATCACAGCTGATGCTCTGGCCAGTATCCATCTTGATTAACCAATCTCTGTCAGAAAGTTACGTTCCCACATTGTGGAAAGTATCACATGTAATTCCCCTCCACAAAGGCGGACCCTCCACAGATCTAACCAATTACCGCCCCATAACTATTCTCTCTCCACTCTCCAAAATACTAGAGAGATGCATACACTCTCAGGTCTCAGACTACCTCCTTACTAACAACCTCCTTTCCAATACTCAACATGGTTTCTGACCAAACCATAGCACCACCACTGCCTTACTCTCCTTTACTAATACTATCCTTCAGCATAAAAACAATGGCTATCTCTCCTCTGCTACTTTCCTAGACCTATCTAAAGCATTTGACATGGTCCCACACAAACAACTCATCTCTGTCCTCAATAACCTATCCTTCTCTCAATCAGTCACCAACTGGTTTCAGAGTTACCTGTCTGATCGCCAACAATCCGTTGTATGGCAGAATGACATATCTCCCCAACTACATGTCTCCACAGGGGTTCCCCAAGGATCCATCCTTGGACCCCTACTCTTCTCTGTTTTCACCAATAATCTAACCTCTGCCACCAAACATGGCACACTCATACAATATGCAGATGACTCAACCATCATCTACTCAGCCCAGTCCCTACCCAAACTGCAAAAAGTCACACAGGAAGCATTTTCCTCTGATGAAACTTGGTTATCTGATGCCCAATTAATACTCAACCCAAACAAAACTAACCTACTCATCTTCCAACCCACCAAACATACTCAAAACAACTCTCACTTTAACATTACAGCAAAAGACAACACCACTATATACTCAACTGAACACACCAAATTGCTAGGACAATAAACTAAAATTTGACATTCACATATCCATGACCATAAAAAAGTCCACAAAAAAACTAGGAGCGTTATACAGAAATAAGCAACTTCTCACCAAAGCAGCAAATATTTCAATAGCAAATTCTCACCTTATCTCCACCCTACTTTATGCCTCTCCAATATATACCAACCTAAGGCAATGCGATCTAAACAAGCTAGAGACCTGCTACAACAAAATCGCCAAATTCGCCACAGGGGCATCCTACCGTAGTCACCACTGTCTCTCACTTGCTGAACTAGGCTGGCTTGAACTCCCTCACCTCCTTCAATGGTATCAACTCTCACTCGCCCACAAACTAGTAAACCATCCACTAAATGTCCCATCCCTCCAGAATCTAATCCAACCCTATCGCACCACCAGACCACTAAGATCCAGCAACAAAAATCACTTGCAGATCACTAAAGTCAATAACTCTGCTGGTGAAGAACTATTCTCTTACACCATAGCCAAATTATGGAACTCCCTCCCACCCACAATTATCACCGTACCATCATGCACCAACGTCAAAACTTTACTAAAAGCGCACCTAAAAACATGCTGGCTATGCCCTTGCAACTCTAATATCACATACCCCATCCAACCACTACCTTTCTTTCCACTCCACTAACTACCTTGATTATAGCAAGCTCAGATGCTCATAAGCCTAGTACTTATTATACAGCAGGAACTTCTTATTGTAACATTTGTTAATATCTGTTATGTACTTCACAGATAAAGATTCTAGTTGTCTACTGATGTACTATGTTCTTCATCTGTAAATATGTTGTAAGTAATTGCTATGTTAAATTGTTAATTGCTATGTAATCCAATGTAACTGCTGTCTGTTTACTTTAACTGTGGAGCCTTTCTCCCCAGGCCTCCGCTGAAAATGGACCTACGTCCAGTCGAACACTCCCGGTCAACAAATGTAAATAAATAAAATAAATAAAAATAAATAAATTTAATATGCTGTTGATACCAAGCTCATCTGGATTCCTAAAACCCACTCAAAGTTTACATTTACCCAACAGTTGTGTTTTCTAATGCTACAGTGCATTCTACCCAAATATGGCCTGTCATACCCTGTTTCACTTACTGATTTAAACTGTATATTGTTTTGCTACAAGTGGTACATCAAGTGTCACACATACCAGCTGTACAAATGTCATTCTGTTTTACAGTGTTTCATTAATTTTTTGTATTATATTGTTTTTCTTCCTGGGCCTTTGCTGAAAAGTGTCTACCATTGCCCAGTTGGACTTTCCTGGTAAACAAAACACAATTAAAATAAATTAACACTATTTATCTCAGTCATGGAGCTAAATATTTATTACTGTGTCCACCGGTAGTTACTATGCATGATGTTCAGGAAGCCATTGAGGATGCTCACCCAGTTTTCAAGTTGTCACAGAACTCTGTATTGTTCGGAGTCACCTAGACAAACAGAGGCTGAGGGAATCAAACCCCAGAGTGTATTTTCATTGAAATGATAAATACAATGCAAGCTTTTTAGATGATAAAGTCTGGAGCAAAATGTCAGTTTTAATTACAACTGATATGGATCCTCCATAAATATGCATATACAGTAAAAAGGAAAAATGAAAATGGATTTGCAGTCAGTGTGACCTGTAATAATATTTAAGTCTTTATTCATTCATTTACCTTTATCCTCCACAGCTAATAGTTGAATTACTTGCTATTTTAGGAAAAATATAAGGATGACAAAAGTGCACACAGTCACTGTTAACAAATACAGCCGCCTCTCCCATTTTGTGCATAATTTGACGTATAGCCCTTTTAAAAGAATTTCATTTCAGACAGAAATTCCTGTCTGGATTATAAATAACCTGACTTGGTTCCATTATGTCTATAAAATTGTAAGAGCAACTGTCATACTGCTGTCATCACTACATTATTTAGAGACACACTAAGCCACCTGCTCTTGGATTCATACGCTATTGTTCTTCCATGAACCTAATTTTCATTAGCAATCTTTTGTCTGGAAATTCTGTCAAGTGCACATTATGAAAAAAAAAAGAACTTGAGCTAGTTCAGAGTCCAGAAATACTAGAGGTACAGCACAGCATTTATCTTTAGACAGTGTGCTGTGGTGATGCCGACAGTGAAGGCAGTCTAAATAATTATTTCAATTGTGTAATGTTATGCAAGCATCTCAGCTTTCTAGACAGAGATAATGCAAATATGTGATATTAATTTTGTGTTTGGAACTTGACACTTTCTGATGTTTAGTTGTCAGTCACTGGTATCAGCTAGCAGAATGCAGGAGCATTTCCCTTGTATAACTTATTTCATCACACCACCCATCAGATGTATCTAACCCCATCTAGCTTTTCTCATTAATATGTGAAGTTAGTCAAATTCAGCCTTTGAAATGTTATCTAAATTAGTTCTCCTGATACACTCAGCATATTTTCCAGATGTTAAGTATACTAATCTAAGGTAAGCTATTACAGCTTTTTGTTTAGTAAAGAGCTTCTCTTCTGCTCTGCAGCTAATAAGAGGAAGGACACGTGGTAGATGAACATGGATATAGAATGCACCCATTAGTAGATGGTTATAAGAATGCTGTAGTTTTCCCAGGATCCATAGAGGAACTGAAATGACCTCCAAAAATATCATCATAGAATGTTTTCCTTCTTTCAGGATCTCATGCACAATTCAGGCACCTTCTAACCAACAGGATCTTAAAACCTCTGAAGACAGTTCCTCTAAAATCACACCAATTTCTTCAAACAAGGACTAACAAGTTGAAGACGAGCATTCTGTTTGGCTCAGCCTGCAAAAAGCTGTAGTGAAATACCTTCTAAACAAAGGAAAGAATAGTATAGTGCCACTCAGGTGACAGACAGACGGAGAATGCATATGGATAGACCCAGACAGTGCAAATAAACTCTCAGTCTGGGGAATGCTACTTCACTGGTTGGTAGCTGCCTAGGACCCAGTCCTGGCTGGGAGGACCTGTAAAAGTTAAAAATAATAAACAAATAAATAATTAAATAAATAAAAAAACACCTTCTCACTACATTTTGTTGCCAACAATTGCACTGCTGTCCTGCTGTCCAGGAAGTCTCTCTCCCATTAGAGCCAATGGCTGAAATGTGATAGGCTCAAATGTAGAGCCAATGAGACTAAGGCCTCCCAGTGTTTCATACATAAAGTGTGGTGTTTTACAAGAGCCGTATTTTATAAGCACTGTTTTGGAAACCATTTAAGAGCTGAAGCACAATTAACATTACACTCCATATGTATTTATTTTAAAATTGGTGGAGCTATTTAATACTGTGGAACAGCATGCTTTTATTAAATTTGGATATGAACGTATTGTATTTTACAAGCATTTATGTACTGAAATGGCATTAAGATTGCTGAATTGGTATTTATTTACTTTAACATCTGAGGCACTATTTAATGTAGGTGGGACAGAACTGGAGCAGATATTTGGTGGGACAATGTTGGAATTAACAGTGCTTTGCAAATGTGATTACAGGTAGGGGTGTGTATATTTGTGTGTGTCTGTACAAATACATAGTTTCTGTATTTCAAGATAGTTAAGGTACAAAGGAAGGAACTGTATTTAGTAAACAGGGGCATTATCACATTAACCATGTTCTTTAAGTACAATTCTTGGTTCCTTGTTTTGCTGATTTGTAACAACTGCATTTATTATTTGCTGTGAATAAGATAGGCAGCATGAGGTCTATGCGTTTAATGTTGAAATATCTTATTGTTTTGCAAGCACACTGGTGTAAACTGCACTGTGTTGGTCTGCAACAGTTTGTCTGGCACTTAATGCAGATACGTAAGGCCATGAGATGTTAATGAACTGCTTCCAGTAGTGCAAGATTTGATTCCCAGCCTTCATTTGTCTAGTGAATGAGTCTAGCCAAATTACTTCATTAAACAGTACTGCCTCTGAAACAAGACACTTGTGCCCTGTGGGCTGCCCCAAGCTGCTAGCAAAAGCATGTACATTTGTCTTTTGAATTTCTGTTCCCTTCAGATAAAATCTAATTACTGCTTCACTATATGCTATTTGATTATGACTCCCAGCACATCTGTCGCAGTTCAATCATTTACCAGATGCATTTTCAATAAATGTAAGTTTCATTGGAAGAGAAGTTTACCATTGCTCATGCTAAGTCTATTTTCAATGTGAATGTTTTATTCTTCAAATTACTTTGTGTTTTTTGCTGCAAAGTGTTTAATAATTAAAGTTTTTAATTAAATCTAAATCTCTATGATCATTGTAAAAGTAAAGAACAAAACAGTATGTAAGCGACAGGTGTAGACAGTGTTTTATGGTAGCTGTGGAAAGACAGCCAAGTAATACTGGTATCACTGTGGGTGAGGGGAGGAGGTGGGCCTCATCCTTTGCCCTGCCTAGGGCACCATTTGTCCGTGATATGGCTGTTTTTTTATTTATATATCTTCTACGTTTTATTTTATTAACAATTAAATAAAAAATATGCTTTATTCTTGCTAAATGCAGCATCTTTACCATTTCATCTGGAAGGTATTACATGAAATATGTAGTAAGGCACACAGAAATGTCAAAAATATTTTCATGAAGGAGCTCAACTGTGGAAAATCACTAGTGTTTTTTTTTTTTCCTGTTAACAGTCTTCAAGGTCAAACTGCACTTAATGGAAACTTTGTGAAATGGGTGGCATTACATATCCTCAGTTTATAAAACTGATGCTTAAGGATACTATTGATAAATAAATAATTAATAGGAATTCATAGCAAGTTCAAATCGTTTGAGTCCTGTGACCATTTACAGCTAGCCAGTACTCACCCTTAGGATACACCGTTTTTTATCTATGATGGCTAGGCCAGTCAAGCTTAGGATGAATTTGTGGCTCCCTGTCCAGTCATTTAGGCCTTGTTTGAAGGATGATAGAGTATCAAACTGCTTAATCTGGGGACAATCTTTTCTAGTGGTGGGGGAGATGCCATGTGATGAATTTGTCTCTTCACTGAATTTTATTTATCAACTGATGAAGATTTAAATCCCTGGCTCTAGTATTTGTGGAACTACTAGGCTTCATGAGATCAAAGCGATCCAAGACAAGTAGTTCTCTGATGGCACATCAGGCAAGGCATAGATCTCCCCTCAAGAGTCTGTAAGATTCTGATTAAAGGGATGGTACTTCCAGTCTCTATTAGCAGCTCAGGATATTTAAGCCTCTAGTCTTCTTATGTAGGAACATATGAGGTCTTTCTACTTGATATGTCTAGTGAGGTACATCAGAACAGGCATTTGCACTCATACAATAACCTAATTAATGCTGAATATAAGAGAACAACAACTTTAGATTTTAATGAAATTCCCTTTACAATTAGCAGGAGTAAGTAGAAGGATTTTCTGACTACTGTTGTCACATGATTATCACAAGAGAGTTAATTATCAACTCACGATCCAAGGTCCGTAACAACATTTTCATTTTGAAGTAGGATATTGTTGTGCTTTTACTTCTTTATGACCATGACACCCTATGTACATCCAGCATCATTCTTCCCTTGATCTTATCACTTGACCAAAGCAAACAACTGTCACCTTCTTCTTCAAGTGATAAAAGCCTGCATCATTCACATGTGTTCCCTGTACAAGCATGACACTCTGTCCCCAAGAGAGAGAGAGAGAGAGAGGTACATGGGCAGTATTCCTTTACCTTCTCCATTCCCAGCTATCTTCACTAGGTACCTGAGCTGTTAAATGAACTCATGTCTCTTCGGAATACAACTCTATTGTTCTATGCCAATGGAGCAGGCTACATCGCTAACTTTTTGGTGATCCAGGAAAAACTGTGTCATCACCATTTGTTTCTCTGCTTCTTTGAGTCTGGCTGAATGGTTTCTTTTTCTATCTGTAAGGGATATGTGACTGACAGAAGAATGTCTGGGAATGCATTTATTTTCCATTCTGCATCTTTTCCAACTGGATTTTAAAAAGTTGTGCTTCAGCAACTTAACTTGCATTTTTCTTGGTGGGGGGGGGGGGGGTCAGGAGGCTGAATTAAACATTTTGCGAAATTAGTGTAATTTAGTTTTGTGATGATCTCACAGATAAAGAAGGCACTTGATATGTATAACTTCAAGAGGAATCTGTTGCTTGCAGGAGCACTTGATTAAGAAGAAATAAAGCTGAAGAGCTTGAGTTTAATGCAAGAAAAACTGCAACATTTCAAATATTTCACAGTAAAGTCAAAACTGTAAAACTCAACAAATTTGGATAACATGCTGCACCATCTGTTCCATGATGGAAAATTAGTGAAGGGAACAAGAGGGCACACCCCATCTCATACTGTGACATCAGGGTTCATGATGACACCTTTGGGTGATGCCAGCTATGACAGCTAAAAATCTAGTGTCTGCATATAGCAAGGGTTAAGTCCCATAAAATGGATCTGCTGCAACACACACTCCAAAGTAATAGTGACTGTTTGATTCAATACAGTGTGTCACTTTACCTAAACAGAGGGGCTTGTAAGGCAGTGTGATACACACAAGTGAAAATAAGTGATGTGCATTACCATGGAGAGGGGGGAGACAGGTGCCCACATTCCTCTTGCATAATAGCAGAAGGTGTACTTTCTACTCAGGAATGAGAAGTACTTCTGGGCAGTGCTGTGAAAGCTGAAGGAAAGTTAAGTATCTAAAGATGCTTCATGATTGTAAGTATGAAATATGTCATAGTATGCATGATAAATGTCATTTTCCTGCAATAAAAAGAAATGCACAAACATTCAATGTAATAAGTAATAATTATTTAAGTTTAATTTCAGCACACAGTTTAATCACTTTTAGCTTCCCTAAGCCATTATATACAATAATAACTGTGTCATTTCCATGAGGCAGAACAGAACATGAGGTAACGCTTTAGCCAGGGTAAAGATGAAATGGTGAGCAGGGTGTTGTGCCTGAGCCGTGGAAATTACCATTACTATTGTGACAAAGACTGCATCTGACTGCATTTAAGTGCACAACATGCTGGGAGTAACCATGGAAGCACAAGAGCATGTGGAATGATATACAAAGGCTTTACAACCTACAATGTGAAGTGACTGAGAAGTGGCCAATTAGGCTCAGAAGGCACTGTTACTATGAATATTTGTTAGATTTTAGTGACTGTAACATCACCAGTGATTTTTCAGGAAAATATCAGATAAATGTGCATTTGTGAAAGTATTCCATTATTATGAGCCCACATTTTTTTAACAGTGACAATATAGCAGCGTAGAAAGATGTCACTTTAGCAACCAATTTAAACACTTAAAGCAAAACCTCAGATGAAAGAATCATTAACATATTTATGGACAGGGCAAATAGCTGTGATTTGCCAGTCATAACTGACTTAGGTACCAGATTGTCATATAAGACAGTGTCATTAAATGAAATGTCATCCTCAGCGTCAACCACCTCCTTTTTTAGATGGGATTGGGGTATCACATCAACATTAGGTAATGTGGCAAAAGCATCTAGAGCCAGCATTTACACTACCTAATGGCTAGCTCTGATCCGGTATCCCATGAGAAATCCTTCAGTAGCTTCCTCAGAGTAACACTTCTGATAACAGTCAGAAAAACAGATGGGTAAGTGGTAAACAAACACAGAAGTGACTCTGCAGTCCACCTTCTAGACCCTGAGAACTTCAACAAAGAAATGCAAGCATCCACAGTGGTTACTCTGCACTACAACAAAAAAAATGCACAAATATGACAAAATCAATAGGAAAAACAGGTTTCCCTAAAAGACATAATGCCTAAATGTCCAGGAATGAGTTACAGACATAAGTAGGTGTTATTAGGTTTTTAATTTAAAGGTCTGTTGTCTTTTTCTGCATATTTTATTTGTTCTTTATAATACACAGAGTCAAAGACAGATACTTAGAAACATTAAATCAGGTCAAAGACAGAGATCTGGTTTAAATGCTGTAAGCAGGTTGTCATATATGACTCTATGACCTTAAGATTTATTTAAGGCACATATTTGTCTGGCAGAACACAGAACCAAAGCAATTCAAAGCATTATAAATGGTTATAAAACTGAAAGCAATCTGTATAAGGTGAAACCGCAGTATGGGAACCATAGTCAAGGTAAGTAAAACTGCCAAAAAAATTCTACAGGAGTCAATGCTGGTATATCAAATACTTACTGAAGGACACGTGAAACAATAAAACCTCTCTTCAACCTATAAGAAACAATAGAAATGTATCGTGTTTATAAAATCCCACAAGACTCCTGTTTAAAACGTTAGGTATGAATAACAGATGTTGGACATAATTCTGTCACGAAGGAGGATCTTTCTCAGATAATACTTGCTATTTTTTTCTTTCTTCAGAAGGAGCTTATTTATTGCATTACAAGCTCCTGCTCTAAGTTAAACAGATTCTTTCTTTTCAGGAAATGTCTTCTGATGTTGCTGAAGTCTATGGTTACCTAGAAGCATAAATCTGAAACCAACAACATGTTTTCTTTCAAGGTAACTTTCCTACTGAGTCTACATTAAGATTTCCTCACAGTAAAATTTGACTGATCTTTATAGAGTTCTCTGTCATGTAATGCAATGTCAATAAATCAGGAATTCTGCAGCTGTGGAAGACCTTTTAAAGACACAAATTATTTATCTTTCTAGTTTGCTGCTGCATATATGATCATAAATATGGGAAAAGATAAACCAAAACTCAGAATTAAAATAATTTTCACATTTGAAGGCAGCAGACTTCTGACATGTAAAACGTCTTCCAGCAGCTTGTTTTCACACGTACACATTTCCATAATTAAAAATCTTACATCTGTTTCACAAAACAATATGGATAGTCGAGAAACCCAAATGCTATCTTAATATCTATAGTCAGGACAACTCAGCAGCTAATGTGGTGAGTGCAGGTTGACATGAAAATGCTAGCAAAAACTTAGAAGTATTAGATGCATTAATGAGATATATTCTATAATTCTTGACCAGTTGTTGTTGTTGTGTCTTTCGGCTTATCCCAGTTAGGAGTTGCCACAGTGGAACTCCGGTCCGCTAATGTTTGGTAGTTGATTTTTACGTGCCGAGTTACCAGCCCTGATGCACAACCTTCAACAAAGGCACACCCATTCACGCATGCCTCCACACAGAAGACGCTCTAGCTGAGAAGTACTAATGTTTAATTCTCTGAATCTCCTATATGCAGATTTATAACTAAGCAGTGACCCATTTTATAATTATGTTAACGGTACCTCATGATGCATACTGTTGTAGTAAAAAAAAACCTAGTCCACCCTTGGCACTGTTGTCTCCCTTCACAAGACCTGAAACACTGACATACATAACGCATTTATTAAGCACGACCAGATTAGAATTATATGTCCTCAACCTGCCTCTTTGCCATTAGTGGCTTGTTATTTGCTGGAATAGCTGAATATTTTATTTTGTCAGGTTCTTAGCATGTTATGCAAATTAAGAAGTAAATAAAATGCACAAATATTTCTTTTTATCAAATGAATTAAGCTGATTAAAAAGTTGTAGCCTCACATATGCCCATTTGAATTCACATGACTGTATTTAATCTGTGCACGGAGCTATAGCTTGCATGTTTCTCATTTAACCACTTTTTTTTTGGAATTTACTGAACAGTACCAGATATATTGTAAGTGGACTGGTGAATTTCCAAACTGCCTCTAGGTGTCTGTGTCTCATGATACAATGTTAACTCCAACGAGGACTCAAGCACTGATGACTACATGAGTACTGTCAAACATGGTAGAGATTCAGGGATTGTTTTCTTTCTTTCACTTTAGGTTTCAAACCCTTTCCTAATGGCTGAGATGCATGTATATGTTGAGCTGGGGTCTCATCCATCCCCTTTTTGTGCATATAGAGTTCTGCACTCCTGCACTGTGAGCTACCATACATCTGTACAGCCTTGTAGAGTGATGAGTGCATCACCTGCCAGACTGCTTCCTTCTGTAATCCATATCCTCCACAAACTGCTGACAGGACAATAGTACAGACCACTTCCCTCCTCCAAAGGTGCACAAGCCAGCATCAACCACTCACTACCACCGTCCCTCATCAGATCCTCCAATGCCCTGGCTCTCTAGCTGATTCCTTGGTTGGCTGGTGGCTATCATATTTGGATGTAAAATGCTACTCTGTGTCTTGCATACACACACACACACACACACACACACACACACACACACACACACACACACACACACACACACACACACACACACACATGACAGCAAGTGTAATACACTGGAGATATAGTTAAGTGCAGTTTATTTACACTGCAAAAGCTAAATTAAAGCATGCCTTGTTCCACCTGTGTCTGCTCAGTAGCAAGCAATATTACAGTAAAAAAACATTCCGAGAGGTCACAAGTATTTATTTCCAACATCAAGTTCCAGAAGAGGGATACTATCCGGAGCTCAATGGGTCCTCTAGTTGTAATGATCTTTTATCTAGTTGGAATGCTTTTCCAGAAAGCTTGTAATAGTAAACGTGTTTAAGTTTTGTTTGTGTTTAGGCTTTAGCACATCATGATGGAAGATACAGAACCAGAAACTGCACTGCATGACAGAGAAAGTTTTGGTGATATTAGCATTTCTAATCTACTAGATATTGACCTCATTTTGAACTTACTGAACAGTACCAGATATGAAACTCTAAACTCTGGCAGGATTTACTAACTAATTCTCATCCATTTACTTCGCAGTCAGAAATGAGACAAAATTAGGAATGTTCTGCAAAATCACAGCCAGATGAACAAGCACAGTTTTAACATTCAAAATATTTAAATTTCACAAAAAACACATAACTTCCTAACGGTCTTTGATTTTGCTGAACATCCCTGATTTTGCCTCATATTTTTCTCCTATTGCCCATAACAAGCATAGACTTGAAGTATGCACAATATATGCCTTGCCACAAACTACCCCACACTGATGCAACAGCATTAAAGTCCTTTTATACAATGACATTATTTACAAAAGATAAGCCTTTTTTTCTTAAACAATGACATTGTATAATAGCTATGATCCACTCTTGAGTGTGGGTAAGGCAGGATTTATCCACATCCAGTCATGGATTACTGCTAAAGTATTCATTGGTAATGTGGTTCAGGCCATGTGATCCAAAATATATCCACAGTTAAGCTCTTGGTATTCCCCGAATAAATCTGCAATTAGTCTCCTGCTACTCCTTGAGTAGATCCACTGTTGTCCAACAAATTCTCTAGTTTCTCCATAGCTTATTCAGGTCAGACTTCATCAAGAGTCTAATGAACTTTAAATGTTAGGTACCAGGTTATACAAAAGGCTGAGGCTATATCCCATGGTTACATATTCCATCCTGAATAAACTTAAAAATAATTCAGAACACACCCATAAAAATCAGCTGGAACCCCCATGAAAAAAATGGCTGTGTGTGTAAATCCAGACTTGATGGTGAGAAAACTCAAACTATTATTTATAAAATAAATATTTCCAAAAATATTATCCCATCCAAGAAAATACACACTGTCATTTGCTAAAACAATGAGTAAGAAGGTCACTGAAAAACCAATCAGTAAAAACAAAATGAAAACTCCAGCAAAGCTAGAACTTCCACTGAGTAGTGACCTCCCAAACCTCTTGTATCAGAGGCACATGGGATATATGCAAATGATCCTTATGAACATCAGGTGTTTCAGCAAATTTGGGTTTGGCTTTACTGGCCTGAATTTGTCCATTAAAACGACAAAAAAAAAGTCATGGTCATTCAGAATTTCCAATTAGCTGAAACACCTGATGTTCATAAGGATCATTTGCATATATCCCATGTGCCTCTGATACAAGAGGTTTGGGAGGTCACTCAGTGGAAGTTCTAGCTTTGCTGGAGTTTTCATTTTGTTTACACTGTCATTTACTGTAATAAACAACATTATTTCTCTGTTGCTATATCCATGCTGCTGTACTTCCTTGAAGCCATGTCTACCAAAATTAGTTGCTAGTTTCCCTCTACCTTTTCCATCTACTACAATTATCAGTGATGAAACACTACACAGCACTGTAACCTAACTACACCAATCATCAATACCAAATATCAAGCACTATAACTGTTCATATGCAAAGAAATAGCATATTATTACAATGAAAACAGATGAACCTACCATTATAAGCTATTATTCGGTAGCCCTTGCTAGCTGCATGAAAACAGCTTGCTTTAAAACTGCAAATGCCACTATGACATTTTTTGACTTCTAGATGAGTTTGGTATAGTAAATACATACTACTTTATTTAAGACAAAGGGCGAAATGTTAGAGGAAATTTGCAGTGTGTAACTCAGGCTTTGCAAAGCCGCAAAGTCCCATTCAAGACTCCTGTAGATGTTACTAGTTACATGGCAGGCATGTAGCATTGGCAGAACTATGGATCATCTGTGTGTGAAGCTGTCCCATAGACTGTCCTTTACCGTCCTTATTCCATGCCCATTTAATCCTGCAGGTCGCAGTACCCACTCAACACACAGATCCATTTGGGAAAGTGTCATGTAGGAATAACTCGTCTTCATGGAGCACTGGATTCCTACACTTCTTGCAGACTCCTTTTCCAACACTTGGGTCATCAGCAACAGACAGGTTATAGCTTGCATATTCATCAGGGAATCTACAATATCAGTATAAGCCCATCACTTTTGGCCCTTTACTGAATGCTTGGCTCTGCTCTTTATCTCTGACTGACCATGTCTCCCTAAATCTGCATCTCTGCCTTCCCATTCCATAGCAGGGGGCACTTAGACCCTCAGTATGTACTTCATCCCCTCAAGCCATATAAATGGTTGCTGGTGGACAGCCATTAATAACTTGCCAGGGCTTTACTTACTTGGTGCAGGTGCTAAGCCACCAGCTTTGGTAGTATCAAATTAAAGTTGGGGGGGGGGTGCTGTCTGGGTAAAGGGAATGGTACTGAATATAGAGAGATAATTAAATAAAGAAGCAGCAGAATTTTTCCGCATTAATTAATTCTTCCTGCACCTTAAAATCGTAAATTATTTTCTTATACTGATTTAATTGCTGACATGTTCAGGAAGCTGAAAACTTACATTTTCATTGCCATCAGCCATTTCTGCAATATATTCTCTACTGTAGACATAAAAAAATTATAAGGTTGTTTACAAGTATGTTGACAAAATCCAAAGAAAGGGGAAAACACTGTACTAGCTGTGTAGGGGATAATATCAATACAGCACTGCTGTATTTGGAGTTTAGGAATGTAGTTTTCCATATGATGCCAGGAGATGAAATCCAAAATGTTTCTTTTAACACTGCATGCATTACATAAAGGTCAGTTTACTGGTAAATTGGACAAAATGGCAGGAAAATGTAACTTTAAATCAGATGTTGCCAGCACAGAGCTTTGTACTAACTGGATCTGTAGTGTCCTGGAGCCTAAACAAAGACTGACCCCAGGATTCATGAAGCTTGCGCCAGGTGCAGGCGTAGTGTCGGTGATCTAACACCAAATATGGCCACCGAGTGATTCAGATACAAGCTGTTTCCACGTGCACTACCTGCGTACGCTACGCCTGCACAGCTCCCGGCACCTGTATGCTAATCACCCCATGTGCAGCAGTGTAGCATGCAAATGAACGTATATAGCGATTCAGGAAGTGGTGCAGGCCTAGTGTAAGCATACAGAAATGTAAACCGAAAAAAATGATTTACATTTTCGCAAACATACAATCGGAGCCATGACAGTGGACCACACATATGTATTATACTGTTAATATATGCCAATGGCAAAATATATAGCCATTGGCATAAAAAAGATGCACAAAATATAAAAAAGAACATTTAATGTTATGCCCACACTAACGCAAAGTTAAAGCGCAGGGCATCGGTGCGCAAACGGGATCACAATGAAAATAGAATTATATGGAATAAAACTGCAATGTAACACTTTTCATGATTTCCCCATAATTGTCAGTGGCACGCATGCTACACCACACCATGGCGCAAGGGTTGCTAAGGGGCTGTGACAGTGTTCTGCGCGGTAACTAGGAATTACTAGGCAATGCCATGCAAATGAGAGGAGTAATAGTGAATCACAAATTCCCTGCTGGTGTAAGGATGTACCTCACAGCATAGCGTTACAACACCGAGGTGTGCCCTGGAGACAAAGATGACATCAAGAGAGGGGTGTGCCACCTTTGCTGTAAGCACATTGGAGCATTGCTAATCCGGTTTGCCTGTTGCTAAGCAAAGCTGCAGGATAGGGGTGTGTTGAAGTAGCCATAGCTTTGTTTAGCTGAGAGCACTCAAGGTAACCGAATATGCATGTGAACGTGGATGAAAATGGGCTGTAAACCCGGTAAACGGCTGTGTGTGGCGCACACCAGAGTGGAAACAGGAAGAATACGGGAAAAAAATAAGGAAATGCTGCAGCATGGTAATAGGAGTACAAATGAGTAATTAACACCTAGGAACCCACAGTGGGCCATTGACAACAGCTAACAAGGCTGCTAGCAGTTATCTGCAGAACAGGAAAGCGGAGGTGCCGTACTGCAAAGAAAACAGTACTGTCACAGCAGAACAAAGCAAAATTGCAGTACATAACACATTTTGCAACACATTCCTGGGTAGGGAAAGTACAAAACAAGAAAGCCGGCAGCTGGATGCATGCCTGACAATGGGAGGGGATTTGGGTTGAAAAGTGAATTAAAGGGCAACAGATGAATCATGGCAGGCAAGCATAATTCAACACCAAAGGCCCCACAATTGCAGTACTCACTGTAAAACCCATAATTAAGATACCCTGCAGCTGGAATTGCACATACATACCCAATGACATCAGCAGCATCCATAGCACAATAGTATAAAGTGTGAAAGCACCTCACACACACTTGTGTATTCCCATACACTCTGCACCATCGGTGTATACAGATGGGGAACTTTTAATATGTACATGTTAGGGGCTGCCATAGCTTTGATTCACCAGCATGTGTTGAAGACTGAAGGTGGTGTGGAGGATGATGCTGACAACCACCTCAGGCACCGGAGGAGGAGAAGAGTGTTCAGACCCAGAGTAACCTACCAAGGGCTAAATGATCTGGAGATAGTACAGCCTTACAGGGTGGACAGGGACACCATACAACAACTTGTTGAGCTGTGCCGGCCACGCCTCAGAACCAGAAATAACAGAGGGGAACCCATCCCAGTGGACACAAAGGTATGTGTAAGCTTGAGAATACTAGCCACAGATACCTTTCAAAGGCCAAACTGGGGATATCCTGGGGATCTCACAGGCATAAGCATCCAGGGTACTCTACCAGTTCCTGGATACCATGTTACCACATGCCAATGAGCACATATACTTCCCCCGAATGCAGGAGGAGTTGGCCAGCAATAACCATGTGGCAGAATACCCAGAGGTACTGGGTGCAATAGACTACATGCACATACACATCAAGTCACCACCCAATGAGCAGGGTAGGCGATACATAAACTGCAAGGGATACCCCTCCATCAACTGCCAGGTCATGTGCAATGCCCAGGGCATTATCATGGATGTGTGTGCTGGCAGCCCTGTAAGCTATCACGACTCCCACATCTGGCATGCCTCACAGCTGTATCAGGTGTTTGCCAGGGGGGACTTCCCATATGGCCACCTGGTGGGGGATGCTGGCTATGCACTGGAACCATGGATGATGACTCCCATCAGAAATACACACACACCCATGCAAGAACGCCATAATGAGGCACACGCACAAACCAGAATCATCACAGAGCATGTGTTTGGGATGCTGAAATCATGGTTCTGTTACTTGGGCATATCTGGTGGAACCTTTCAGTACTCTCCAGGCACGTGTGCCCACATCTTCATAGTATGTGCCATGCTACACAATATGATCCTGCGGAAACAGCTGCAGCAGGGACAGAATGGTGAAGGCCCTCACAGCCCACCACCATTGCCAAGGGCCCCACAGGCACAGAGGGACTCAGACCACGAATACCCTGAGCCAGCCCCAGTAGGCAGACGGAGGCGTGCCAAGTATGCCCATGCCTTGGCAAAGAGGGAACGTATAGCACACACACACTGACGGTGTAGGCACCTATGGACTAACACCCTTCTCCACCTGCGCACACAGTAAACATGGATGGTACACACACAAGACCACCTGTAAATTGTCATGTATAGGCAGTCTACTGTGTGCATCCTACATAGGCAGACCTCAACTATTGCACACACAACTGCTATTTTGGCACAAGGTAAGTCAACACCTGAACAGTAAATTAAGCTATCGGCATGTGCTGATACTGTATGTACAGGTTCATAGGTACATAGGTAGGTACTTGGCTAACTGCCCAAGGCCATTCATAAGCCTAGCCAAAATGTGTCAGCTATCACCACCCCATTGATTAACTAACTGTCCCTCTGTGGAGTAGAGCCAATTGCAGGATCCCTGGGGTGTATCCACTTTTCCCCATCCACTCTACAAGGTTTCCCTGGAGTGTTAGTGAGGGGCTCCGTATAATGTAATCAGGGATGTAGTTCCAAAGCATGGGGAGTACATGTGACAGGAATCTGTCACTCCAGCATCTTCCAGTTATGGTTGTGGCAAGGTGTAGCTCATTACAGTGTGTGACTCACTGTGACATGGATTCCCATAGGTGGAGCATATCCATTACGCCTGACTTGGACATGGCTTTGTTGGCCAGCAAAGATCATCTCTGAGTAAACGAGATGCCACTGAGTAATGCAAGAGTTCATTCAGTCTGGCAGCATAGGACACATGTCTGAGGCCAGTAATCCTCTTGGCGAGGTACGTTCGTGAACTCTCCAGCTGTTGTATGTGTCTTCTGAGGTACATCCCAAATGGGTTATCATACTTGATGATGGGATTGATGAGTGATGAGTAAAGGGGCACAATAACCTCAGTATGTCTACATGCAAACCTCTAAGTAATCAGATGGCCTATATAGAAGGATGTCCTAACTACTTTGGAGATATGATTGTCAAAGGAGAGATCACTATCTAATGTAGTCCCCACATACTCATTACCTCATCTGTATTAAAGTGGCTGCCACTCATGTGTTAATATGTGGGTGTCTAGTTTTCCCAAAATGGAATGACCATGCAGTTTGTGGCCTTTAGCTGGAGGCCATGACTTTGACACCCTGTGTTGGTCTATGTGAGGCCCCTTAAAGGACGTCTGTGACAGCTGGACTGTCAGTTATGGCTCCCAGTTCAGTAATCACCAAACATGGTCTGCTGTAGTCTACTTGGGTTTGCCTGTACCTCTGAGAAGTATATGGCAAACAGTACGGGTCCCAGGACCGAGTCCTGTGGGACACCAGTTGTGACTGGTTAAGAGTTGGACCAGGAGGCTGCTAGGCTTACCATATGGGTTCTGTGTGTAAGCCTGTTGGCAACCCAACCTGTGATGTATGGGTGTATGTACTGGCTGATGAGTTTATAAATAATACCTGAGTGGGGAATGGTGTCAAAATCCTTGGCGAGGTCCAGGTAGTATGTGTGAACTACCACACCCCTCACCTAAAGTCTAGGTGACTATAAGATGTCAAACAGGTTCAGTTGGCATGATCTGCACTCAATCAAGCTGACCTGGGTTGGGTCAAGTGTCTGGAAGTTCCCAATGTCTCTGTTAATGAGTTCCATGATGATGCGCTCCATAGCCTTGCAGACCAGGCTAGTCAGGTTTATAGGGCAATAGTTCCCGGGGTCCATTGTGGCGCCACCTTTCTGCAGTGGGATAACTGTTGCTGTGCACCACTCTGTGGGTATGTAGCCTGTAGAGAGGCTGGGTTTGAACAGTGTGTTTAGGTGAGGGGTTAGTTCACTTGGAGCTCTTGTAAGACACAGCCTGGGACACTGTCCGGTCCCATTGAGGCTGTGTTTTTGGCTTTGGATAGGACTGTTTTAACCTGTGTGTCAGTGATTGCTGGGGCCGTACATTCCTCTGGTATGGTTATGGGCCATTTAGGGGGTGAGAGGGGGGTGAAGTTTGCACTGAACCTGTCTGCCAAAATGCTGGCAATATCAGTCGATTCAGTGTATTTTGTGCTAGTCTGCAGCAACTCATAGCAGATCTGAGAGTTCCCACTTAGATTTGTGACATAGCTAAAGAATGCTTTGTGGTTATCTGTAAGGTCCTTGGAAATTTCTCTTTTGAAGCTAGCCTTGGATGATTTCATGAGGGATCGTAGTTTCTTGCTGATACTGATCAGGGATGTCTGTCCTTCTAGGGATTTTGCTCTTATCTGTACTAGTTTCCTCCTTGTATTGTAGAGCCTGTTTATGGCAGGGGTCCACCAGACCGGTTTCCTTTTCTTGGAGGAGTGAGTCTAGGTTTGACTTGGGATAGCACGATCCATGCATTCCTGCAGATGATCATAGAGTGCCTTTGTATAGGTTTAAGCATCTTGGACAGCATTGTCCATTGGTGTGGGGGCGTGAACCTTTCCACCTTGGTCTTAAGCAATGTGAAGTCTGCTTTGGAAAATATTTTCATGGTGGTTTCCTTGGTTAGGGTTGTGGGCGGAATGTGAATATCCAGAGTGATTAGTCTATGGTCTGATCTAACCAGTGAGGGGTTGACGTCGGGTGTGGAACACCAGTCGCCCATGTTGGTGATGACCAGGTCCAATATGTTGTTCTCTCTGGTGGAGGTGTTGACCAGTTGATCCAGGGCATTTGAGTTTATAAATTCTAGGAAGCACTGGGAAAGGGAGTTAGTGCTTGAGTAGTTTTCCTAGTTAATGTTTGTGTAGTTGAAATCACCCAGTATTAGGGTGTTTGGTAGGACCTGCATATTTTTCAATGTCTCCAGAAATGCGAATGTGGGTCCTGGGTCATGGTGGGTGATCTGTAGCAAGCTACAATTTGAATTGCAGTTTTGCCCATTGTCAGTTGCACTTGGATGATCTCTGATGCATTGTGCTGCACCACTAACCTGGAGGTGTGAGTATCCTTGATGAATATGGATACACCCGCACCTTTTGTGTTCCGGTCTGGGTTCTGTGGCCGAAAGGTGTGGTATGAGTTATAGCCTGGTAGTTCTGGGATGCTCTCTGGAGCCCTAAACCAGGTTTCTGTTACTGCACAGATATCGATGTTCTCCATACTGAGGGGTGCCTCGAGTGTGTGCATTTTGAGGTTTAGACCTCTGGCGTTGAGTAGCAATACCCTCAGTTACTGGTTACTTGTGCTATTTACTGTGGTGGGTTTGTCTTTTGAGCCTTGTCTAAAAGTCCACCTTGCCTAATATCCAGCTCTCTAGTATTGTTTGCAAGCTATGACAGCTGTGCATTTGTACATGTTCTGCAAATGTGTACTGACCCTTGTTACAGGGCTGTGCCAAATGGCTATGTGCACACCTACATAGAGTGGATATTGACAGTAGATACACACTGGTTGAATGTTTAGATCTGTGTAGCCTAACCTCTCATTGCCAGACTAACAGCTGCTTGGAAATATGTTGACAGTACTGGTAAAGAAACAGGGTGCATATCATCTTTAACTCCAGTGTGACATCTGCAGTAGGAGTGTAAGATGTAGGAAACTGCTGCCTATGTGTAATAGCTGCTTCATAGGTGATGGCAGACACTATCTGATTATATCCTGATCATGTCGATAGTGGCAGCAGAGTCTATTGATATATGACTCTGTGTGGGGGTGGGTGTCTGTGCCCAACAGAGTTCATGGTTCTGCTGGGTATGTGAGTATATACCCAGACAAGGATACAGCCCTGTTCACACGTGCATCATCTGTAATCAACTATCAGGATGTGATGTGGTCCTCAGAGGGGGATTGCCACTAAAGGTAGCTATCATGTTCCTGTAATAGCTAGTGTTGCCATGTCCATAACACAAATATTTACATGTGAGCATCACTGTCTAAAACATTTTCATAAGCAGTAAGTAAACTAAATACAGTACGTGGTACTTGTAGTACTGAATGCTCATACAGGCATGTCCACTAGTCAGCTACTGGTGTTTACTGATGTCAGCTTAGTGTATGTGGCCATCCTGGGGGAATGCAATCTCTATGCCATATACACCGCCAAACCCACCTAACACCACACCCCACACATTGTCTGGGATGCAGCTACAGGGGTGAGCTTGGGGGCAGTCCATTCTACACCCATGACTGGACTAGACAGTCATGAGGTGTAGGTTAACACATGCATCTCATCACCACAACCAACACATATCCTTACCAGAACACGGTAAGGACACACACACGCCACCAGATATCACACACATCCACAGAGGCCTCTAAGTATCTGGCCAAGCAAGAGGCCTCCCAAGTTGGAATAGACAGACTACAGAATACAAAGACTGTACAACATAGTTTGCATAATTGTGTCACACCTCAGAACACGTGGCCAGAAACATGGCCAACAGTACTCATTTGTGAATGCAAACTCTAGCACTATGTTACACACCAAGCTATATGAGGGCAAACATACTATCATCTGCCTGTCTGCCATGATTAGCCATATACCCATACATTCAGACCACCTTTAGAACTATACACATGTCTCTGGCATATGCTATGTTGTTGTGCAGGACCTGCGATGCAGTAGCCTGGACTGCATGGAAACACATGTAGGAACTGTCAGGTTTTCTAGCCCATGCTATGTCCCAAGTCCTGGGTAGCATTCTGCCATTGGCCAGAATGATGCAGCAGTACAGGGACAAGGATTGTATTCCACAACTGTGTAATGTACTGGTGTAATTCAAAGAGTATCCAGCATCCCTCTGCTTGGGATAAATGGTTGACAGACCATGATGCTTTGCCAGACAGGGCCTGCACCTGTCACCCCTGAGAATCTGGATACTGGCAATGGCCCAAGCTTTCCCTATAGTGCCCTCATCATGCCAGGTTCAAGTAAAAGTCCAGTGGTGCAACAGGGACAGCCAAGAAATAAACTGTGGGTCTTGCTACTCAATGATACAAATCAGGTACTCAATATGGACAGACTTATGGCAATCTGAAACATGGAGAACATATCTGTGCAGTGATTGAGATATGGTTCAACGCTTTGGAGAGCGCCTCTGCATAACCATGTTATAACACATACCTCACCTCTTGGCCATCATCCTTTATTGGAACACATGGGCCACAGGTGTGTCCAACTTCCTGAGGGATATGTACACTCCCACGCAAGTTGCACTTGCACAACATAAGATGCATTATGCTGAGCAACTACCTTTGTGCCAAAGTGTAATCCAAATTGCACCTTGTGACAGATCATCCATCATGTCTCAGAATTCCCAACTGTCATTGTGCTGTAATGGGGAATACCAGTTTTGAGACAGGAAACCATAATCATGGCCACTCAGCTATCCCATTATGAACTGGGAAGACTCATCATGTACCAACACATGTGTTCAATGCATGTTGGATTTCATCAACACCCATGACCTGGATCACCATAGTCACACCAACAGGGCTAACAGTATGCCACACATGGTCAGTCTTCAAAGCCAATGTTATGCTCCTTAAGAGCAAAGTGGTGACTGTCATGGCACACATGCAGGTGTACAATGCATGTGCAAATGCTGGGCCTACACAAATGCACTTTAAGCACTCACATCTGTGTAGTGATTGTGCCACTGAAACAGAAACAGGAATCAACCAAACACAAACATGAAGGCAAACCGGTGGTACCCTGCCTTAAACTGTACCACAGAAGGTAGTAACTGGTGCAAGAGTCAACACACATGAGTGGAAGTTGATCCATGGTCAGCCTCAGTAAGATGCAGATACACCATATAATGCCACACAAAGCTACTGTGAAACTAATCATCCACATATTATGAGGTCAAATACAGAGGATTCCATAGCTGTGTCATGAAACATAATGGCAACAACAAGACCTGCTGTGTTTCACAGCACTGTGGCAAGAGAAGTACTGCTCCTATGGAAATAGCACCTGTTCATCCAGATAGGGTCTTGGATAACATAAACACACTGCCCCCCTCCAACAGGTACACATTCATATATCCATGTACACTACAGAGCCCCTGTAATAACAACTATGCAGGTACAAGCTGCACTCTCTAATGCCATACATACAGGATGCATGGGATCTGACCACATCCCAGGTTGTATCCTACACAAATGTCAAAACAATTTGCTCTCCACATAAACATCAAGTACAATCATAGCTTCATGTCAGGCTGTGTACACACGGAATGGTGCACAGCAATAGTCATCTGTTAATGCTGTCAATATCCGAGAGACCCTGGTATGTGTACCACTGACCTGGTTACAAACAGTGGTATCATTGCATTGCATAACACATGATGCAGCTGTGTCAGCACATGGGTACTCTGCACAGTTGTTGTAGGGCTAGGTACAGTCCACCAGTCAAAGGTTACTTGGTGTTGTACCATTATATGTCATACCACATGTATGAATGTGTGTTGGTGGTCTGAGAACATGGTGGAGTCTGAGGATTACATCCTAGAATGCAGCTTTTGACACTGTGATCTGCACCTGGCTCATCTGTGATGACTTATGTTGGAGTACTGGTCTGCACATGTGAGTAGCCGTTATGAATGTGGGGACACCACCACCGGGAGTGGTCCGTACCAGTGTTATGGCCCACATGTCTGGTTCTGAGTTATATGGTGGTAGTGCTATTGTGCACTACAGAGCCTTCAGCCAGGTGTTTCTCACTGCACAGATGTCAGTATTCCCCATTGTAGGTTCTACAGTGAGCATCTGTGATTACAACAGCAACACATCTAGCACTGGTTAGCATAAGCATACAATGCAATTGTCTTCTAGGTGTCAGGGTGTTATCCTGTGTTTAGGACATTTGCCTTGGAATGGCACTATATGGGCAAATGTGACCTAGATATTATCACCACTCCCTTGAATCATGGATGCATGTGATCTGTGACAAAGGCTTGTCTTCTGTCAGTCATGTCATCCCAGAATGACAGACACTGGACAACCTCGTAATTACAGCAGGACATTGGCTCATTGTGTTGGTTAAGCAGTTGCTATTCCCAGCAAGACATCACTGTGAGTGGTAGTATTGTGCTTGGTATAGACTGATACATCTAAGGTGACGGACAGCAGCAGACGTTGTGTAGATGACCAGTGTCAGATATTTGTAGTGCAGCTTTCCTGCTAACAATGACAACTACTAACACCGGAGTCCATTACAACACATTCTGTACATCTAACTGTATGAGCATGGCCACTGTGGCCTTCCGTGTTTAGAATCAGAGTGCATCCCAAACAGCCCTGTGCTACTAAGTGTATGAGTATGCCCAGTATAACCTTGTGTAGTTGGACTCATAGTGCATTCCAAACAGCCCTGTGCTACTAAGTGTGTGAGCATGCCCACTGACACCTTGTGTAAGTTATATGCTTCTATGTGTATGAGCATGGCCATTGTAACCTTGTATAGTGATAGTAGACGTCCAATCCACTGATGGGCATACTCCTGTTCAGGATGGACTCCTACTTTAAACACACAGGTTCACAGTTATGTACATCTTAACTGTCAGTATCCCTGTTGATGTCTGCAATCCTAGAAGGTCATGACGACTACCTTGGAATGTGTAATCTCTGTGGCGTGACTCGTAACTGTGTAGTACTGAAATAGTGATCTGTAGATGGGCAGGTGTTCTAATCCCACCACTGGCGTGTGTGTGTCTGTCTGCCTGAAGACAGAACAATGCTACTCACACTCTGTACAATTCCTATACTCAACTTTGGCAAGGCTTATGATGTCACCCATCTAGGAATATACCTCTGGGATTGTTGTGACCCAGTAATCTCAGTAGCGTGTTCTGTAACTGCGTAATGCTGTAGTGTGATAAAGTAGCTAGGTCGGTGTTCTAATCTCACACATGCCAAGTGTGTGTGTCTGTCTGCCCGAGGACAGAACAATGCTTTTTAGAGTACTCACACTCCATAGAATTCTTATACCCAACTTTGGCAAGGCTGATGATGTCACCCACCTAGGAATACACCTCTGGGATTGCTGTGATCCTGTAATCTCAGTAGCACGTTCTGTAACCGCATAATGCTGTAGTGTGATAAAGTAGTTAGGTCGGTGTTCTAATCCCAGGCATGCCAAGTGTGTGTGTGTGTGTGTGTGTGTGTGTGTGTGTGTGTGAGTGTGTGTGTGTGTCTGCCCGAGAACATAACAATGCTTTTTAGAGTACTCACACACCGTACAAGTCCTATACTCAACTATGGCAATCCTGCTGATGTCACCCACCTAGAAATACACCTCTCGGAGTGCTGTAACCCAGTAATCTTGGTAGCGCATTCTGTAACTGCGTAATGCTGTAGTGTGTTAAAGTAGTCAGGTAGGTGTTCTATTCCAAAGCATAGCAAGTGTGTGTGTTTGTCAGTCATATCCTATGTGTTGGTGGCTGTGAATGTCTAGCCACTGGATGTGTTGAGGAGCGTATTTTGTAGTTTCCCTATATAGTGGCCATATATGTCACAATCAGCCAAGAGACTGGGTTGGCAAGACATACCCATACATTTGGCAATAGGTCTGGTGAGTAAAGTTAGCAACCCTAATATTACCCAGAATACAGTCTGAACCCATGTGTCAGACAGAAACACATGAGCCTTGGGGTTTACACCAGTACATAATACAGGAGTCGCTGGTGGTTTCCTTTTCATTCTTTTCTAATGCTTTGGTGTCATGAGGTTTGTTCCTGAGATATATAATCTATATCTATGTATGTGTATATATATATATATATATATATATATATATAGACATTAACACACATACATCTATGTAATGGAATACATGTCCTATACTGTTGAATGACTGTGCTGAATGATATGTTAGTGATAACATCAGATGTCTGTATATCTGCCATGGCTTAGTGGTAAAACACATCGGCTGTGGTGTGCAGGGTCCTGGTTTCAAGACTTGCAGAGGCTGGTCATTTTGTTGCTGGGCAGAACAAGGGCCGTTGGATATGGAGTGAGTAAGGCACTTTTAAGCAGTTGTGAGCGGGTGTGCATGGGATTGCGTGATGGTAAGCAGTGGTTAGTTAGGGGAGGCTCAGTATGGGACATGTAACTATGCATTAGCAGGCACTCCTATGCAAATGAGGTGAAGTATAGTGAATCCCAGTTTTCCCCCGGGTGTGAGGCAAGTCCCAAGAGTGTAAGAGTATAGAAAGCCGGGTGCAAGACTTGGATATAGGTGAAATCATGGGGGAAGGGGTTTGTCAGGCATACTGTAAGTGGATTGGAGCCCTGTGGCTCAGGATTGCTCCTAGCTTAGCACGGCTAAACTAGGGGTGTGTCTAAACCTGCCTAGGGCAATCAGAAGGGGAAACAGGCGTAGGAAAGTAATCAAGGAGAACTAGCTGAGCTGATGGGTGAAATCTATCAGGATCATCCAATTACAGAGGCAGCAGACCAGCCCAGCCCTGGACACTACTATAAACTAAGCAAACACCTTCCCCTCTGTTTTTTCCACACTTTACACCACCAGTGTATACAAGCGGGGAAATTTTAACAAACAAACCTACAAAATGAGAAGGGATGCAGCAGGCAACATAGAACAACATGTGCAAGAGGCTGAGGGTGATGAAGATGTGAATGGTGCCGAACAACCCACAGTGAGGAGACAGAGAAGAGTGTACAGACTCAGGGTAACCTACCAGGGGCTACATGAACTGGAGATAGTGGAGTGCTATAGGGTGGACAAAGACCTCCTACAGCAAATTGTTGAGCTGTGCCGGCCACACCTGACACATCAAACTGGCCGAGTGGAACCCATCCCAGTGGATACCATGGTATGTGTAGGCCTAAGTATACTAGTCACAGGTACCTCCCAAAGCACAACTGGGGATATCATGGGGATCTCACAGGCATCAGCATCCAGAGTATTCCATCAGTTCCTGGATGCCATGCCAGCACATGCCAGTGAGCACGTTTATTTCCTCAACACACGTGAGGTGTTGACCAGCAATATGCGTCTCTTTCACCAAACAGCAGAATACCCTGGGGTAGTGGGTACTACAGATGCACTTACTGCATCAAACCACCACCCGGTGAGCAGGGTAGGGCCTACATCAACCACAGGGGCATCCCCTCCATCAACTGCCAGGTCGTATGTGATGCCCAGGGCATTATAATGAATGTGTGTGCTGGCTGCCCTGGAAGCTATGTCGATTCAGAAATATGGCATCTGATGCAGCTGTACCACAGATTTGCCAATATGGACATCCCCTACGGTCACCTAGTGGGGGATGCTGGGTACCCACTGGAGCCGTGGCTGTTGGCACCCATTAGATATGCACACACACCTGAACAACAACGCCATAATGAGGCACACGCATAGGCCAGACATATAACAGAGAATGTGTTTGGGATGCTCAGGACACGGTTCCGGTGTCTGGACACATCCGGTGGAGCCTTGCAGTATTCACCAGCTACATGCACCCAAATTGTTATGGTATGTGCTATGCTACACAATATGATCCTGCGGAAACAGCTGCAGCAGGAACAGCATGGGGCAGGGCCACACAGCCCCCCATCAATGCCAAGGCCTGTACAGGCACAGAGTGACTCAGTGGGGGAACAACCTGAGCCTGATCCAGTAGGCAGAAGGAGGCGTGCCCAGTATGACCTGGCCTTGGCAAAGAGGCAATGCATAGCATATGCACTGACACAGTAGGGACCCAGGGAATGACACACTCTCTGACTCGCACAGACAGTAAAAGGGATGCCAAACATGACACTACCTGTGCTCAACCATGTCTAGGGAGTGTACTATGTGCATCCAACATAGGTAGCCCTTCAGCACCATCCTCAAGTCTGGCACACCCTCAAGGTAAGTCACTCAACCTACCAATAGCCAAATGGAGTAGAATGTGTTGTTACCTGTAGCTATGTTATGGATGTGAGAATGCAAGGGAATTGGATGGCCGAATGTTAAGGCAGCGGACAGTAGACACCCATAGTGGCACCATGACATCTGTAACACATACTGGAGTCACCATAATAGCCAGTACTACACAGGGTGACACAACCCACTACAGGTAATGGGCTGAGTGACATGTGTCCATAAGACCCACACAAGTCTCAACCAGCAGGACAGGTGTAGACAGACACAAACAAATGCTGTACTATGGCCTCTGAATGTGCCCTATGGGTAACCCCTCTCCCAGGCCCACAGAGACAGACTACAGCAGGCCAGGCAGTTGGATGTAAGTTGTGAAGGCTAGGAATTCAGAAACTAATATGTTGGTAATTAAAGCTAAGATCTGTAGTACACTGGTATGCCTCTAGCCAGCACAATAGGTAAGACTACACACTGAAATGGAGTACCTGACATACCAGTACAGTCCTAGCAAATGTGTACAAGTGTCAGGTGCGCCCTCCCATCCAACGTACACTTATAGCAACAGTCAGGTGTGCCCCCTGCTCCTGTGTAGGAATATAGGTGTCCCCCCCAGCTATGCAGACATGTAGCAACAGTCAATGCCAAATGACTGATGGATACCCTGCAGGCACAGCATGCTACCTGTCAGTGTACATCACAAAGGTCAGCACCACAGTACAAACTACTTGTACTTAATCCACACATACGATACATATGGCCATACTGGGCATGCTCACACACTTGAAGGTATGAAGGCAATGTCAGTGAACAACATACTGAAAGGTCATACTGGGCATGCTCACACACAAACACATGAAGGCCATATCTGCAAACACCAGTGGTCCAGACATATCTGGCAGTCGCAGATCTTAGTGCAGACACATGTCAATATGCACCATTCCTGCTTTGCACACACAGTGGATAGGAATACAGGCATATATGTAAGGACAACACACTATAATAAGCCAAAGGTAGACAGACATAGATGTGTGGAAGAGGGTGATTGTGACAAGGAGCCATCTGGGCCTGTCCCACCCAGCACACAGCCAAAGGGCCCCAAACACATGAGGTGCAGATGTCATTCACTGCAGATACTAGCCACCAGTATCTGTCAGCATGACAGACTATGCGGTGCACGTGCCATCTGTGCAACATGACTGTACAAGGAAGTAGTCATCTAGTAGCTGTATACCCGTACCTGTGACATATAACCCCGTGTGTGCCCGCATGTGGCATGTCAACCCCTACATGAATGGGTTATGGCCCATGCACGCACTGCCCTCCCCATAGCAGTATTATGACAAGCCTGCTCAGGTCATCCAATGTGAAATGCACCTTTGGGAGAGCTGTAGCTCAGTAATCTCCATGGCGTGTCCCATAACTGTGTACTGCTGCAGTGATAAACTAGATAGGTAGTACTAACCCCAGACTTGCCAATTGTGTGTATGATTGTGTGCGTGTCTGTCTGTCTCAGACTGTGTAGAGTGAAATGCTTTTTCGGCTACTCACAGTCCATACAATTCATATACTCAACTTTGGCAAGGCTGCTGATGTCACTCACCTAGAAATACACCTCTGGGAAAGTCATAACCCAGTAGTCTCTGTAGTGCGTTCTGTAATTGCATATTGCTGTAGTGTGATAAAGTAGTTAGGTCAGTGCTCTAATCCCATACTTGCCAACTGTGTGTGTGCGTGTGTCCGTCTGCCTGAGGACAGACCAATGTTTTTGGAGTACTCACACTCCGTACAATTCATTTACTCAATGTTGGCAGTCTTGCTGATGTCACCCACCTAGAAATACACCTCTCGGACTGCTGTAACCCAGTAATCTTGGTAGCGCGTTTGCTAACTGCGTAAAGCTGTAGTGTGTTAAAGTAGTTAGGTAGGTGTTCTATTCTGAGGCATAGCAGGTGTGTGTGTTTGTCAGTCATATCCTGTGGCTGTGAGTGTCTAGCCACTGGATGTGTTGGGGAGCATGTTTTGTAGTTTTCCTATATAGTGGCCATATATTTCACAATCAGCCAAGTGACTGGGTTGGCAAGACATACCCATACATTTGGAAAGAGGCCTGGTGAGTAACGTCAGCAACCCTATTATTACCCAGATTACAGTCTGAACCCATGTGTCGGACAGACACACATGCCTTGGGATTAACACCAGTACATAATACGGGAGTTGCAGTTGTCTTCCTTTTCATCCTTTCCTAATGCTTTGGTGTCACGAGGTTTGTTCTTGGGATATATAATCTATATCTATGTATGTGTGTATATATATATATATATATATATATATATATATATATATATATATATATATATATATATATATAGACATTAACACACATACATCTACGTAAGTGAATACATGTCCTATACTATTGAATGAGTACATTTCCGTTATCGGGGCAACACTATTAATGCAATCATTCAGGTGTAATGCAGCTCATTAACATGCCTGTTGATCATATGTTGGTATAAAATGCTTGTGTTGATAATTAAATGTTCAACCAACTAACTAGTCTAATTTTGCACACGTCTGCCTGACAGACGTGTTAAGGTACTGCATTACAGCGGAGCGATCGCTTTAAAGTGTTGCCCCGGTAAGACACACAGACAGGAAATCAGTAATAAGGAAATACTTGCAAATAACATGACATTCCTTTCTTCTGTTAATTAGGCATGACATGGTGATATGTACACTGTATGAAATGCCTAACAAGAAGTAACTGCCTGTGCTTGCAGTTTACAAAGATGTAGTCATGCTGGCCATTTGTAATCAGACAGTTTTCAGTCCTCTGTGAGGCATGTGAAATGATGATTACAAGACAGTGAAATTGCTATGTATATGTTTGCCGTGGAGGGCTTACAAGACACAAGTTGTTAAGATTAGGCTTCAACTTGGATTCATTGTGTAAAAGCCTTGTACAATAGCAACAGATGTATACATCGTAAACACAGTTATTTCCAGGCTCAGCGATGCCTTCCTAAATCCATGCCTGACATTCTTAAAAAACAAACGGTTACTGTTTACTGATTGTAATCGCATCCTTGCTGCTTAAAGAAGCCGAATAAGTTTAATTAGAGATGTTGAGAATGTGTATTTGACAATGAAAACGTTTTCTACAATGCTTGCTTTCCCTATAATGGGTAGACTACTGTAATAGTAGGCCTTTGTCTTTGTTTTTGCACTATTCTGCTTTCGGCAAACACTTTCAATGCGGGGCTAAGTTCTGACTCCAACCTCAAGCCATGTTGTTTGGATGTTAATGTTAACAGTTGTGTGTAAATCAGTTAAATGGATAAAATGTAAAAACAAAATGAAAACAACTGTACTTCTACATTTTACACACACATTTTAAGACTAACTTGACACTGGATTCGGAAGTCAGCAACCACATTAACAGTGCTGCCCCGTTAATGGAAAAGTACCCCCGCGCAAATGCACTTAAACATGCTTACTGGTGCTTATATATGTTTACTACTGCATATTTGTGCTTACACCTGCTTAATAATAACTTATTCATTATGTCACTAACACTGAGATTGAATGTCATTAATTAAACATTTCATGCAGTATTCCATTTCACATTTACATGTTCTTATGTAGGTTGTACAGCAATATGATGTATAAATATGTTTATATAAACATTCCACATGGAAAATGATATGTGCTAGTGTGGGACTCGGACCGTGAATGCCTGTTCGTTAGGCGAATGCTCTGACCAATACACTATTGCTGTGCTGCTTCAGTTGCATATATACCCATATACCCATGTCTCCTAGTTCCCCAAACACCCACCCCAAGACTTCACTAACACTGTAGTTATCCATTCTCCAGTTGGATGCGGTGTATCCACACCAGTACACATTGGCCGCTCCCTACCCCTGTAGACCCATCCCCTCGGTTGACTCACTACACGTATCCTCAGGAATCCCTAATGTTTAGTCTACAAACATTGGTGACATGAGTGACCAATAGGACACTATTCACAATTTTTGCGTTATCCCACATGGGACACACTTGTCTTTATCTCAAGATTAGACTCTTACTTCCTTACATACTTACTCCCATTAACATGACACTACGATGAATTAATTAGTCTGACTATATGGTAACGTACACGTTACACATGAGAACTAATTATGTACATATTCGGCGTGATTCTTTTACAAATAGACCGGTTTAGTATTTGGCATTGCCATTGCAGGCAGATCACAGGGATAATTCCCTGTGTGAGACAGTCCTCACATTTGATTATTCAGCACAGCACTGACTTCGGACATTGTACACACTTCTGCGTTTTAGCAATTTTGTCCCTTCCCTCTTATGCATTACCTATTATTCTAGCTACTGTTGAGGTTTGTAAGGGCACATTCATGTGTTTATGTCTGCAAATGGAATGGATATGTTACAGGGAATGTACTTCTACATATAGGTGTATGCATGTGTGTATGCATACATACTTATAACTAACTCACTGGCCTCCACGAGGTGGTGCAATTAGAACCAGGCCATCCAACCATGACACGCCTGGATCCATAATCACATAACCATGGTTCCTCGACCCCACCCGGGTTCAACATACACGCAATTCATCCATTATCCAGTTGGTTTCATGGCCATGACACACCTCCACACATTGACCTCACCCCAGCATTAGGGGCCCTACATGTATGTTGTCCCAACCCATGTATCCTCAGGCTCTCCCACCATTTAGTCCTTGAACATACCTGCCCTTGCTTGTGTAATGGATGGAGATCCAAATATGCTGTCAATTTTTGGTAGTCCCACTGGGGACTACCCTCTGATTGTTTGTAAAGTAGACTTAGCAGATCAACAATGTTACTCCCACTGGTAAAACCCTGCCTGTGGTGTGAGTAGCAGTGCTTTGCTCACTCCTGGCCAGCTTGATATGACATACGCTGACAGCTGTTGATTCCCTTCTCATTCCTTTTCTATGCTTTATTGTTATGACTTTCATTCTTCATATATATATATATATATATATATATATGTGTGTGTGTGTGTGTGTGTGTGTGTGTCTGTGTGTATATGTATATATCTGTGTGTGTGTGTGTGTGTGTATATATCTGTGTGTGTGTGTGTGTGTGTGTGTGTGTGTGTATATATCTGTGTGTGTGTGTGTGTGTGTGTGTATATATATATCTGTGTGTGTGTGTGTGTGTGTATGTATATATCTGTGTGTGTGTGTGTGTGTGTGTGTGTGTGTGTGTGTGTGTGTGTATGTATATATCTGTGTGTGTGTGTGTGTGTGTGTGTGTGTGTATGTATATATCTGTGTGTGTGTGTGTGTGTGTGTGTGTGTGTGTGTGTGTGTATATATATATATATATATATATATATATATATATATATATATATATATATATTATATCTGTACATACTCATATACATTTCCTATGCTGGGCACTGCTTACACCTGCGCAAGCTCACTCAGGTTTGCTTACTGTTTGTTATATATGTTTACTGCTGCTTATTTGTGCTTACGTGTGCCTTATTCATAATGACAGTACCACTTTGATTGAATGTATTTGGTTAAAAGTCCCATACGATACTCAAGTTCACTTTTACATGTTATTATGTCGGCTTTACAGCAGAACGACATTCATTCCACATGGAAAATGATATGTGCTATAGCTGAACTTGAATGCCTGTTCATTAGGTGGATGCTCTAACCACTACACTGTTAGAGTGCTTCTTCATTTTGATGTATACCCATGGTTCATAATTACCTGAGCACAGACCTCAACATTTCACTAACACAGCAATCATCCATTCTCCAGTTGGAAAAACCACACCAGTACACATGCGCCACTACCTACCATTCTAGACCCATCCCACATGTCGACTCACTCCAAGTATATTCAGACGTGCCAAGCTTATAGTCCTGGAACATACGTTCATATAATGGTCAGGGTGTTCAAATAGTCTTCTGGTTTTTGTCTCATCCGACTGGGGACTGGGGACTGGGGACTGGGGACTGGGGACTGGGGACTGGGGACTAGGACTGGGACTGGGACTGGGACTGGGACTGCCTTCTACCTGTTTGAAAGTCAGACTTAGCATGTGGACAAAGTTAGTCCCACTGTTAGCATCCTACCTGTGGTTGGAGACGCAGTGGGTTTGCTCACCTCTGGCCAGCTTGATATGACAGCACTAATATGGGAGTTCCGCTGCTGTTCTCCTTCACATTCATTATAAATGCTTTATTGTGACCATGTTCGCTCTTTACAGATATATATATATCTATATCTGTACATACGCATGCATATACATCGACATGATTATTTTTTTTATCATACTGTTGAATGACTGTGCTGTTTGCTATGTTTGTGATAACATCAGAGTTAAGTATAACTGCAGTGGCTTAGTGGTAAATCACATGGGTTGTGGTGTGTAGGGTCCTGGCGTCGAGCCTTGCCGAGGTGGTTTATTGTGTTGCTGGGCAGAACAAGGGCCGTTGGACAAAGGGTGAGTACAACACATTTCAGCAGCGGTTTTCCGTTTTGTCATGTTTAACCGCCGCTTCCCGTCACGCAAACACCTTCTCCATTCCTACTGTGATACATCATTCCAGTTCACATTTCAATGGTATTATATCATTATACAGCATAAAAATGTCAGAATATGCTCGTATATGGATTCCACATCGTAAATGGTATGTGCTGCAGTCAAACCAGCAACATCTGCTCGTTAGGCGGATGCTCTAACCACTACACTATTGCTGTGCTGCTTCACTTGCATGTATACCCATGGTTCATAGTCACCCGAACACACGTCGCAACACTTCACTAACACAGAAGTCATCCATTCTCCAGTTGGAAAATAACCAGACCACTACACATGTGCCACACCCTACTCTCTAGACACGTCCCATATATATATATTCAGACGTCCCAAGCTTATAGTCCTGGAACATACGTTCATATAATGGTCAGGGTGTTCAAATAGTCTTCCAGTTTTTGGCTCATCCGACTAGAGACTGGGACTGCCCTGTACCTGTTTGAAAGTCAGACTTAGCACGTGGACAAATATAGTCCCACTGTTAGCATCCTACCTGTGGTTGGAGATGCAGGAGGTTTGCTCACATCTGGCCAGCTTGACATGACAGCACTAAATAACACGGGGGTTCTGCTGCTGTTTTCCTTCACATTCGTTATGAATGCTTTATTGTGCCCATGTTCATTCTTCATGGAGATATATATATATATATATATATATATATATATATATATATATATATATATATATATATATCTGTCTGTACATACACATGCATTATACACCTACATACTTATTTACATTTCCCATACTGTTGAATGCCCGTCACTTACCGCCGCACATACCCACTTATATCTGCTTGAAATTGCCTTAATCACCCTATATCCAACAGCCATTATTCTGAGCATGATATAAAATTAGCAGCCCTTGCATGGCTTGGTCCCAGGAACAGAAACACCATAGTCACTGGTTTGACCACTAAACCATCCGTGATACATTTTGCATGGATGTTAGTTAGGATATATGACTTCACTACAGGCATTCCACACTACTGGCAACAAATGTGACAGTCGGTTGGTGTACATATGTATAGTACATGTTAATGTTCATATGTTTCTGAGAGACATATGTATACATTTGCAAGTATACATATTTATGAATAGGGCACATACTTGACAACTACTTATATGCATGTATGTGTGATGTGTAGCTGTAGCTATGCGTATATAAGTATGCACATTTATAGATGTATGACTACATATCTGGGGTTGTATGTGGCCATGTATATGAACACCCGCATCCGGGAGGGACCTGTACCGTTTGTATACAGGGATTGTGTGCATCATTACGACATGAAACCTGGACAAGGTATACAATTTGTGGATGTGTACTATTTGGAAGATGGCTATGGGCAGCTTCTTGGGAACATATGAAAGGTATATATTCCCGATAATGCACATGTGGAGACGTGCATCACGGTCAGGTGTTTAATCTCGGGTCATAGGTTCTGCAGGACCGATTGGAAGCTGAGCTGCTAATCCAACTTGTGTCCGGATATCGATGGGGGTGGAAATCGTGTTGTGCCACCAAGTCTAATCTTGAGAACAGACACTTATCCCATGAGGGATGTCCAAAAATTGTGGATGCCGATGACCCCCATTCTTTTGGTAATACGAAAATGAGGGAGGGATATACATGCATGGGATACCTAGTTTGCAAGCCTGAGACTGCCTAGGGTGAGACTGCCTACTAGATGTGGGTAGTGAGCACTATGTGCAGATATGGCTGGCCCAAGCTAGCAGCCTGAGTATGGGTGGTTTTGGTGGACGTTCAGCAAGAGGGGGATGGTGTGCTGTGGAGGGGACAATGGGTATTCAATTATGTATCCAGGTGTGTAGGGGTTTGATGGCTCAGTTCAGGCCAAACCATTATGTGGTGTGAGCCGGTACCGTTTCTGTACATGTGTATCGTTTGCGGCTTGTCTGTTTCGTTTTGTTTTGTTGGTTTTGTACATTTTAATGTTCATATGTTTGTGGGATTGTGTTCTGCAATATGACCTGACAGGGTGTATTGGGGATGTGAATGTATGTTCCTTAGTTTCCTTTTGGATTCTCCCACTGCTCCCTCATGCACCTCCAGTTCACCTATTGTACATCCGACACAGTCTCCCCTTGGTGGATTATTACATTACCCATCACCCCCCAAAATCCACATACACACCATACATCCCTTCTCTGGTTGTTAGCCCATGGCACAGACAGCAGTACACATTGCCTACTGTACATATCTCTGATACCATTATAGTTGTGAGGCCAACCCTAGCATATTTGGTCTTCCAAATGCTGTACTTCACGCACATAGACACACGCAAATACTTATCTTTCATGACATGGTAGGTTGACCCAAGTTAGGCCCATTCATTTTTGGGCCGTTCAGACAAGGACGACTCGGACCGCGAATGGGCAGATGTTAAGTGAATGCTCTAACCATTGGGATAGGCTTAGCAAAGGGCAGCAGCATGCAAACACGCTGTGTTTCGCGTCCACTTGGCATAAAAATCAACACGACAATGAAATACGGACACGGGGTTTTAAATGTAATAGTTCTAGGGACGGGGGCTTAACATTCAGCTACGTGCTTGCGTGTTTTCTCCTGTGATTTTATTTTGGTGTTCCTGGAACTCTCTTGTATGCTTTGCATACATTTCAGTATCCACGGACATTGACAGGATTAATTACTATTAGAGGCAGGCTGTACTAGTCAGCATTTTAGGTTGCGCGACTGTAGCGGACATGTTCACGCCTCCGTGCAGTGCTTAAACACACCTCCTGCACTCGCGCACATTTCCTGTGCATGTGTACAGTGCGGCAGCATGCCTTCTATTAATATACATATGGTGCTGCTGCACCATCTTTATGCCACATGCTCGGCACAAGGCTAACACTGTCCTTGCGCCGAGCTTCATGAATCCTGGGGTGAGACTGAATTATGGTAGTAGAGTCAGAATCATCTTACATGTTTCTTTGGCAGTGAAATACTGACATATGCAGGAGAAAACAAAATAGTAAATAAAAAACATTTGAAACTGGAAGCCAACAGTACTGTCACATGAAATGATCATGGCAGGTTTATTGTTTATTGTGAGATAATATTTTTTACCTGCGTTAC
>NC_056731.1:368139381-368259381 GCF_019279795.1 Protopterus annectens
ATTATTACTTTAAACTCCAGCAAAATCATCAGCAAAAATCACAAACTTTCTGGTCAGGTATTAATAGACTTTTACACCCAGGCCATTCCAAGACACCAACCCCATCCGGCTTCTTCCTAAACATTCCTAACCAGATTGTGATGCTTTCAATAGCTTTTTTACTAAAACAGTCCAATCTCTAGCTAACTCCTTACCACCTATTACCTCAACTCTGCATTCCTTCTTAACTAACTCACCTCCCACCGTTCACATACAACCAGTTCCCACATCCCTCATCCATACCCTAATTCATAAACTTAAACCATGTACACCCCCAGCTGATCTGCTACCGGCCGAATACCTGCAAATTGCAGCTAAGGTACTGGCCTGTCCCATTTCCATCCTAATTAATAGAACCATTACAAAAGGTACCATCCCATCTCTTTGGAAAATCTCCCACATTCTCCCACTACACAAAGGAGGCTACTCAACTGAAATCTCAAACTTTCGTCCCATAGCCCTACTTTCTCCCTTAGCCAAAACCATGGAAAATGCATTCACCTGCAACTACTTGATCACCTTCTCCAAAACAACCTTCTAGCTGACTGACAGCATGGTTTTAGGCCTTTTCATAGTACTTCCACTGCCCTCCTATTCTTTTCTGTCTGTAGTAACAAAAATCGTAATAATAGCATGCTTTCTTCTGCACTTTTTACTGACCTCTCTAAAGCCTTCGATATGGTTAACCATCAGTTACTTATAAACATACTCAAATCACTCTCACTTGACACAAAAGCATTACAATGGTTCAAATCCTATTCAGATAATAGATAACAAGCTGTCCTCTGGGACAATAACCTATCCACACCCCTCCTTATTACCCTTGGAGTCCCTCAAGGCTCTGTCTTGGGGACCTCTCCTGTTCTCTATATTCATCAATGATTTAAATGTAAATCTACCTCAAGCTACCTGCATACAATATGCAGATGACTCCACATTAATCTGTGCAGCCTATTCCTCAGCTGAACTCCAATCTATCACCCAGAATGTATTTAACTTGGTACAAAACTGGTTTCTTCAACATTGCCTCCTCATAAACCCCCAAAAAAACAAACTATTGCTCTTCACCCCAGCACTAAAGTTCTCCCCAATAGATCTAACAGTTGTTTCCAAAAATGGCATTGTCATATCATCTGACCCTACCACCAAACTCTTAGGTGTAACAATTGGCAACAACCTTAATTTTGACTCACACATAGACTTAACCATTAAAGTAGTGAATAGAAAACTAGGTTCCCTTTATCGTATCCAACATTTCCTTACCCCTGAAGCCAGATTAACCATTGCCCACACACATCTGATCTCCACCCTCCTCTATGCATCCCCTATTTATACTAATCTATCCAAAAGCAACATTAACAAACTGGTAACCTCCTATAGCAACATTGCCAGATTTGCCACTGCTCCCCATATAGAACCCATCATTGTCACAATCTTAAACAGCTAGGATGGCTTGAATTGTAAAACCAACTTAAATTTCAGCAACTGACTACCACCCACAAGATCTTGTATCATCCCAGTAATACTCCAATACTTACTAGCCTTATCACCCCCTACAAAAACCTTACAACCCTTTGTTCAGCAGATAAACTACTAGTTACAATCCATAAGTCCCACAACAAAGCAGGAGAGTCTCTTTTCTCTAACACTGTTGGTAAAACCTGGAATAGCCTTCCCAGCAAACTATCATCGCTTGCCTCACTACCTATGTTCAAAAGACAACTAAAAATACTCCCCAAAACTCAATGGCTATGCCTATGTTCTAATCCTGACTAACACACTTATTTTTACTCCACATCCTCTCCTCTCACAATTGCTGAATTTTCTAAATACCTTCTGCCCAGCTTTAATATATTATTTGCCTAGCCTTAATATAATCTAGCTCTGACTATTAAGTGTGAATCAAGCTTTTTTACTTTAAGCAAATGCTTCATCTATGTAAATTTTAGTAAACTCTTTTTCACATGAAGGATAGAATGTTATACCTCTTTTGTTTTAATACAACGATTGCCTTAACCTCTACTCAATAATTATTTAATAACGTATACAGTAGTAGTGAATAGCTTTTTAAACTTTAGACTGGGAACCGTAACAAACCCTCATCTTTGTAAATATGTATCTAGTAGTAGTGTTTTTGCTTGTTCTAATTATTTAGCTTAATGGAGCTTACCTCCCCGGGCCTCTACTGAAAATGGACATGTATCCAGTTGGACTTGCCTGGTCAACAAATGTAAAATAAATAAATAAATAAATGAATTTGGGGATTTCCATCCATAGCTCTCCACTGCCAGTATTGAGCTGTGTCAGGCTAGGACTCTACATGCATTCTTTGATGTCAGACTGGGCTTAGTTATTCTTTTATTCGTGGTGGTTTTGTTACTAAGATGATGTTGGATACCTGCTGGCAATGAGCACAGGAAGTAGCTTGATAATCTTTTTTTTTTTTGTGACAACTGAGCATATTCACTGTGTACATGCTTTGAAATGGTTATTACTCGGTAGGGAATTTTAAGTCTTTTATCATTGTATAATAGTATATCAAATATAGTGAAGTACATGCGTCTTTCAGAGCTTTTATTTGTACCTATAAAAAAATCTATTTATTGTTATGTAAAACTTTCATCCGAATGTTTCTGAATGTTATAAAATGTTTACTCAGCTGTATGGTGCATAGAACCTAAAAGATAAATGTATTGTTGAAAGCAAGGAAATTGAAAATTGATTAACTGTAAGAAATGTTAAGTAATGGCTGGAAACCTCAGCTGGCACCCTATTTTCAGGAAGGGGTACAGTAGTTCATTCTCACATTACAAGAGAATTAAGATTTGATTGCACTGATTACTTATAACTTTAATGGTACTACAGTCTGGACAAGTTTTACCTTATAACCTCATAACGTTTTCCTTTTCCCCTTATCCTAATAAGTCTCTATTATTACCACACATAATTGCTGCATCCATTTTTTTTTATGTTTCACTGTAAACCTTTCTATTTTGGGCTGTGATGTAGCTCTTAACCTTTTGCTATGAAATCAGAGCCAAATACAAAAATAAGCAGGGGCAAATGCTCTAAATGATTGATTATGCCTACTCAGAAGGCTGACATAATAAGATAACTTGAAGTAGAGTGTGTGACGATCCTCCACTGGACCAGTAATCAAGGAGCCTCAATCCTCACCACTGGCACCTGTGGGGACACGTTTCCTGGGAGGATAACAAGTACACATGCAGTATTTCCAGATGCAGCTCTCTGCATCAATTGCAATATGCTTTAAGAGCACACAGAGACCACAGTCAGTCTGGGGCTGATTCCCCTTTCTCCAGATCCCCAATAATACTCCCCTCTGGCACAGCTATAGAGTTGAGATCTCAGCTGAGTTACCAAACCAAGACCTCCAGCACCCTCTCTATCCAACCAGTGTGTTGTGTCCATGGCCAAGTAGCTGACACAAAACCTCTTTGAGGTTTGTTTTACACACACACACACACACACACACACACACACACACACACACTTGGGAAGGGCTGGCACAGGTTGACTAGCTATGTCCTCTTCTGCCCAGAATATAAGTTAGTTGCCACTGCCACCAGTCACTCCTTATCAGCTACGTTAGGGCCCTTAACAAAGGGTGCCCAATTTTATTGTGTAATATTAATACTAATACAAATGGTAGTTTGACCAAGAGCAAGGCTATTAGGAATGGCCCACACAGTGTCAGCAAATAAATATGCTATATACTCTCAAAACGTAAATATCTCTACACAGATCAGCCACAATGAAAGGTTTAAATATATTTAATAATAAATAAAGGAACAAGAAAATATTAAATATTCACAGAGTTCAAAACCACAGTAAATATTTAAAATAACATTGCAGTACAGGGACACAGAAATAAAGAAAAAAATCTAAACTAAGCTTCACTACATTCCTGACTGTATCAAACAGAGTCACTGTACCCTATCAACTTACTTAATTAAAGCAAGGCAGATATGGTAAATGGTACCCTAGCAACTTACTTAATTAGAGCAAGGCAGATATGGTGAATGGTTGTTGTTGTTATTGTTGTCAGGTCCAAGACAGAATGCAGAATGCTCTGTCTCACTGACAGGCTTCTCAAAATAATATCTAAAATATTATTGCTGGGATAGTTTGCAGAATGACATAATTTCTGGTCATCTGACTTCTGGTTCTCAGGTTAAACCCCCATTGCTGAAGCTGGCAGTATTCAACAGCTACTTATAAAAATACTCATACAAGGGCTTTTGTTCAGATCTTTGGCAGCTGCTGGAGACAATTGCATTCCTTCATGCTCTCAGAGTAGCAATTATTTCACCCCAAAGACAATGCAGAAAGCTTCCTAGTACAGACTTGGTGTCTCTAGCTGTACTGTAACCTGAAAGATAGCCTCGTTATGGCCTAGCCTACAATTTAAATTAAAATATTTTTCTGAAGGTTGGTGGACTAAGGTTAACCCTCCGGTTTCCTCCGTTAACATATACGTTTAAACAGTTACAATAGTGCATGCACATTTCTGTTTTCTTCCTGTAGGGCACACTGTGGATACATTTTAAGCACAAGCACTTTACAAATACATTTTCAACACAAAGATCTGTATAGAGAAGTTTGATATACGCATGGCATACAGTTCTAATACATTTGTAACACAAGCATCTTATATAAACTAGTTTGATAGTCACAAATAACAAATAATTATTTATAACATTCCAGCTAGCTGTGCTAGCAGTACCTCCTCTTTTTCTGCATCCATTTAACACATATTGATTGGCAAAGACTTCACTGTCATAAGTCTTGAGGAATTAACTAAATAAAGCTAGGGACTTGGGGTCCCATAGGTTCCCAGATGTCATACAGCTCTAGATGCTTGGAAGTACATTTTAATATTTTTTACAACCATTTGATCCAAAGACGGCCTGAAAAATATCATGAGTAATGAAAGAAATTCAGTCTTATTTTTTTCAAGGAAAATTAAATGAATTAATAATTAATTAACAAAATAAAATAAGTTGTACCTAAAGCTTAAAATTCAAAGTTAACCAAACAGTAGTTCCCAACAAATGGAGATGCAAAATGCCTGCAATGATCTGCACATCCTATGTAAGAACAATGCCTAACACCCTGCCCTTCCAAAAAATAAATCATTAATTATCTTTTGTGCTCTCTTCTGGGGGTAGATTGGGAAGAAAGTAAAAGCACAAATGGTCACAGGCATCATTTTGCAGCTGGGGGTCTGGGGAGGCAACCAGAGTACCTGGAGAAAGCCTACACAAGGACAGGGAATATATGCAGACTCCAAAAAAGAAAAAAAATGAATCAGATAAGAATTCAAACTAGAGAACCAAGTCATGTACAACATTAATGCTACTATCTGTACTACAGCACCTGTGATCAGTTCCTATTAAACACCACCTACCCAGACTGCCACAGTCACTTACTGCTGTGGTTTGTGAAGAAAAGTGAAATAAAAACAATTTAATGTCCATCCTGCCACTTTCTAAAGTCCTACCCAACACAAGATTATTATCATCACTGACACCCCCCATATCCAGCAATTGCTGTCACTTGTATGACTGAGGCTGCACACCTCAGAAGTCTGATTAGGATTAAGTAAAAGAATACATGAAAAAGTAACTGCTACATGCAAATGTGTCATCTCAGCTAACTTAATATCAGAATACAGTGTGCAACCCAAGTAAACCCCTTCCCACATACAACTAAACAATTAAGCTCAAGAAACAAGCAGGAAATTAAAATATAATGGGAGGCAAAGGACCAATATCAGGAACAGCAATGAAGAAGATACAGTCCTGTGTATGCTCTTATATGCTGAGAGAGGTCCCAGAATAATAAACTTTCCACTAGCAAGCTTTTATTAATTAGATCTGAAATTTAGCAAATACATTTCTTATTGATTAGTCAGAAAAAAACACAAATATAACAGATCAAAATATAAAGTAAAATCAGAGACAACTGCAACCATCCATACCCCTCCACTCATACTTATATATGTACATATATGGCTCCCTATTGAAATGTCAACACTCTAAATGGAGAGTGCTGAAAAGCTAAAAAAGAATGACAGAAAACAGGGAGAAGAACAAATCTCAAAAATTGCTCTTCTCCTTTAAACTTCTTTTTTCAGGGGGTCAAGCCCCCTTGCATCTCCCAACTTATATGCACCAACTTGCCATACCTCGGAGAAAAGGGAATATTCCGAGAAATGGCATCTCGGATGTTGTGTATGTCTATGCAAGTCTGTTCATTTGGCCATTCAGTCTATGCATTTCGGATCTCATTCTAGTGGGTCCTGGCATTTCAAATGACTACTTACATATATTCATATATTTTACACACAAACCCACACACAGCACCATCAATTACAGCCACTGCTATATCTGTGACTGTACACCTCAAAAGTTTAACTGTGATCAAATGTATGAATGATATACAACTACAACACAGGAATGCAGCCTCTGAGATCACTGCTTCCAGAACAGTCTGCAACCCATGAACCCCCTATTCCCCAATACCTTTCAATATCTTAGCTCAAGAATCAAGGAGAAAAAAATAATAGGCAACAAAGGACCAACATCAGGGCTACATAATGTCCATATACTTAAAAAGTTGCTAGAAAGCTTTATATCAACATTCCCTGCTGGATGCACTGTCGGAGATGCTGGGTGGGTTGACTGGTGTGATGACGATGAGGATTTTTCTGAGCTATGATACAGAATCACAACTGCCTAGACATGGTAAGGCCTTGCTGTGTCTAATTATGGTGGCTGCCAAAAAACAATGACTAGAAAATGGAAATCAAACTGTAAACCAACTATATTAGAGGCAGCAAATATAGTAACAGAGAGAAAACAACTGGAGTGGAGATCTTTAGAAAAGGGTAGCAGCAAACTATGTAGGAAAAATGGGAATTGTGGGAAAAAATACAGACACAGGAGGAATTAGGTTTAAAAGAAGGCAGGGCTTAAATGAGCTCTGTAATGTTTGACTGAAAATGATTGTGTAGATTATAAGTGATGCATAATGTTTGCAACTGGGAGTGTGTCAGTATGGTTTGTAATGTAAAATGCTTGCAACTAGGATTTTGTCAGTGTGGTTTGTTTTCATTTATATAAATGAATGATTACTTATATCATAAGTGATGGTTTAATAAATGTTTCTTGTTTAAAAAAGGGGAGAAACTGAATAATTTATGTAATGTTGCTTAGTTTATATGATGTATAGCAATATATGTGAAGTATGATGTTTGTTAATTTTAATTTAATACAGTTTGATTACATTTGTATAAATGCAAATTTGCCTGTTTAACAAGTGATGATTCAATAAAGGTGTTTAAACAAACAAACAAACAAAAAAACACATTCTTCACTAGGTCTAAAACTCAAATGTCTGCTATTATTTAGTAAATGAAATCCTAATTGATTTGCTAAAAATAAAACACAAACTTTACAAGTAACATACCAAAATGTGAGGCAAAATCAGGAAGAAATGAGAGCCTGTACACTATACATAAACAAACTCTCACACACACACACACACACACACACACACACACACACACATATATATATATATATATACATACTGTATATACACATAAGTACATTATATATATATATATATATATATATATATATATATATATATATATATTTTTTTTTATATACATGCACACATACATACATTACAAAGAAAAAAAATTGGCTCCTTGCATTCTGGATAAATAATGCTGCTAACAATATACCTAACAAAATACAGATATTGAAAATAAATATAATGTGATTTTTTTGCATGAGTATAAAATTTCCTCTGTTTTAATTAGGCTGCAGAAGGTGAGCCAATTGATACAGCTCCTTGTTGCTTCGCACTGCAGTTCAAGGAGCCCCTTTTTAAATGCCCTGCCTCACCTGCCATTCGAAGTATCTGTTTACTCTCTATTTGGACTGCAATTAATGCTGGGCTGTTTTCAGAAACAGCCCAGGGAGCAGAAAAAGACAAAAGTGGATTTTTCCCCTGCTCTTGGATGCGCTGAGAGCTCTGCGTTTGTTCTACAAAAATTAAAACAAAAAAAGAGAAAATAGTTCCAAAATAATAAATAAATATCAAATATATAAGGGGGCTGCAGCCCAGTAGCCAGTACCACGAGCCACCCTTTTATATGTGTGTGTGTGTGTGTGTGTGTGTGTGTGTGTGTGTGTGTGTGTGTGTGTGTGCGTGCATGCGTGTGCGCGTGTGTGCATGTGTGGGTGTGTGTGTGTGTGTGTGTGTGCGTGCGTGCGTGTGCGATTGTGTGCGTGTGTGCGTGTGCGCTCGCGTGTGTGCGTGTGTGTGTGTGTGTATACACACAGACACACACACACACACACACACACACACACACACACACACACACACACACACACACACACACACACACATACAAACATATATATACAACTATATATGGATCTGCTTTACTAGCACAAAGCTTCAAAATTTTGAACTGCAAATGGTCAAGACCATAAAAATCAAAGTTTTGAAACTTTGAAATTGTAAAAAATATATTTTTTTAATGTTTTTGCAGGGGGTGCAAGAACCCCCCCCCCCCCCACACCCCCTGCAAAATAAATATACCTACTCCAGGACTGCACCACAGTGAGGTAAACAGTAAATTTACTAATACGCGCTGTACGGTGATTTCCGTTCAAAACATTTGAAATTTCAAAAATTCAATCTTATGGTCTCGAACATTTGCAGTTTGAAGTTTTGAAACTTTGAGCTTGTGAAGGGAACCTCTCTCTCTTTGTCTATCTATCTATCTATATATATATATATATATATATATATATATATATATGTGTGTGTGTATATATGTATATATATATATATATATATATATATATATATACATATATATCAGCATTTCATTTGCATTTTTATTGCAGACTTTATGCATATTTATGCTTGTTTGCAGTCATATTTCTACTGACCTTCTGTGTAGTGACCATTTGTGTGTCCTCAATTTGCTCTGTTTCCACATTTTTGCACTTTTTTCTGTGTGTGATGATGGATATATAGCTTTGTGCTTAAGTTGTGTAGGTATGACATCACATGCATCACTTCACAGGTGATAATTCACAGTGTACACTTTATCAAATACTATCAATTACAAAGCACATCGACACTAAATAATCTTTAATAGTGGCACTTAGGATCAGCAAGCAGTAATCTGCATCATGCTACTTTTTCACAGTTCTTTGGCAATCTGTAGACTAATGTAATGTAAAAGGCTAACCATGGCCTCTCAATGACAGGAACCACTAATTACTGATAAGACATGAAAAATGGCTTCAGGAAGGGTGACAATGTCATATAGTAAAACAGTAACAGTATTTTACCATTCAAGGTGGTTTTCCACAAATGCAGACATGGGGCTGATCTGTACAGTGTATGTATCATTTGCAGAATATTCAAACAAACCGTAATACGGGTTGAAGAGTTCTTGGGAAAGGAGAAAGAAGAATTCTCTGGATGGACCACTGTAGTCAAGGCTGTAAAAATAAAGCAGAATGAAATAACAATGTTTTGCATTGGTCAGTAATGTAAATATGACAACTTTTCGTACTGCATCTGTGTTTTGAAAAAATATTCAAACAACATCATACATTTTCTATTATTAACTATTTTAAGAAATTAGACAGGAGTATAATTTGGATCATTATCATACTCTGAAAATTCTAACTTTTTAAAAAGGACTTGTCATCTGCATGTAGTTGCAAGTTACTCATAACGTGACCGGTGTAGTTTATCTTCTCTACAGCAGCTCATTTGTGTACTCTGTAGACTGAACTGGTATATTGATAAGCAACTATTAACCAAATGACACATGAAGAGAGCATCTAGTGGACTGGTTATCTTTATCAAGTTCATACTAGGCTAAAGGTCTACAGACTATTACAAGCCTAGCCAATAATCAAAGGTCAGAATCAAATGCTGTACTTTGTATCTGTGAGGTAAAGACCTTAACCATTATGTCAAACTCACAATTCTAACAATAGGCATACAGATAAGTACTAGGCTAGCTGCCTTTGTGGGCCATTTTAAGCCTAACCAGTTCCCTTTAAAGGTGAGAATGAAACCTTTTACCCTGCGCATGGAAGGTAAACACCTTAACCATTATACCAAATCCAAACCCAGAAAGTTGTGAGATACTATTTCATCAATATCTGATGAATAATGTTGCTACTGTGAGGACATGTGTAAGTAGTGTCTGTTATTTCCTCACATCTTGGTACTTGGGGGAGAAAAACATGGAGGACAAATATTTCCTCATGTGAAACTTGGGACTTAAACCATTCAAAAAAGGCAGGCAAAGTCCTTTCGGTTATTGATGTTTACATTGCTGACCAGTTAAATATGATGCCACAGGCCTTTACTGGGAGACACTTTAACAATGACCTGTAAAGGATACTAAGATGCAGGCCACTTTCCCCTACTAGGGACACTGCCTTTATTTCCTAAGAAGATTGCACTCTGTCCTCCCCCAGCAATTGTAACCCACTGTTAGCTCAGAAAGATTGGAAGAAATGGAAAGGTTTGGTCTCTTCACAGATGGATGGAAGATATTAATCAGTGAAACGTCTTTAAGAAGAAATGTTTTATTTCAATTCAGTCTGTTCTTGGCCACTAGGAAGGAGGGATCCATGAACATCCAACAGCTGGGGTTATTCAATATATATATAACAGTAGTATACTCTTTGGATGGTCATTCTGAAGTCTGTCCCCCTCCTTTTTTGCTGGAAGTGTCACAACTGACATACACTCTGGCAAAGCAAGCCTCTTTAAACAGTAAAAGAGCATTGCACATCTCCTTAGTCTCCTTAGGGAAATTCATCTGTAGTGCAAAGTCCTTCCACTTGGACAGTCCAGAGCACATCAAATGCCTATCAGTGATGGATGGAACTTACATTGCAAGTACCCGTTAGGCTTTCAGTACTAGGATTAATGACTTTTTAGTTCTGATACCCACCCTGATTGTCCAGCCTTTCTTCCCCTCCCCCAGACTATTTATTCATCCATTCAGTCCATAAGGGATGAGAGCAATAAGACCTGTTTGTTCTACCAGGGGTGTCACTCATCCAGTCAGGATAAAGTAGAGAAGTCTTTGTGGGTTCTGTTCAAGCAGCTTTATTATGTACAAACACATCAGGATTGAAGTTTAATAACTTTAACTTAGCTAAGCTTATAAACAAACTAGCTATCACACTCATACATGCTCACTCTCTGGCTGCACATACTTGCTATTTATATGCACATGCTGTCCTTGGAAATGCTTCTTAAAGTTACAGCACACACACACACACACACACACACACACACACACACACACACACACACACACACACACACACACACAAGCACGCACGCACACACACACACACACACACACACACACACACACACACACACACGCACACACACACACACTATTCTACATCTTCCCCCTTTGAGAAATGGGTCATGCAATACTGACAGCATTAATTGACATGCAACTGTTACAAATAATTATTTGTCATGCAATTATACAAAACTAAATACATACAGACAATTATGTCCAAGTTGCTGTGTATTTCACACTAGGTCTGGAAATAGGACCAAATCTTGTGACCTAGAAATTAGAATTAGGTTTAGCATCCAGGACTGTTTCTGGTGAATGTTCAACTTTGGGGACATGAGGAACATCATCAGGAATGGAATTAGAAGTTAAGACATGTTCTGCAACAGGAACATTGTCTGGATTGCTCTAACATCTAGAGTCTGTATCACAGGAACAATGCTGCAATATCAATTCTGATACAGGAAATACATGCCTGCAATTTCTCCTGTATGCCACACCCTCAGATTCTACGAAGTGGGATCTCAGCTCGGCACATATACTTGTTACTTGACCAATCCGGTCGAAACCTTTCACCATTTGTATTTTCACTGTCTCTCCTTCTTTCAATGGGCGAAGAAATCTGCTTGATTTATCATAACTGTACTTTTGAATAGTTGGGCTCTGATTGTTCTATTGTTCTTTGCTTTAGGCCTCAACAAGCTGGAACTGATAAGCAATGTTCTGGTTTGCATAGACAGAAGTCTCTGAGCAGGTGAGACAAGTATATCGTCACTGGGTATGTTTCTGAGATTGAGTAAATTCAAAAAGGCAGTGGTATTATCATCTTTGACTTCTCTAGTAATTGCATTGCACTCTGTGCTGCATGTTCAGTTAGTCCATTTGACTGTGGGTATTCTGGACTACTAGTAATATGTACGGTCCCATTCTTTTGCAGATTTCTGAAACACCTGACTGGTAAATTGGGTAACATTGTCAGAAATAACTTGTGTGGACTACGATGGACTGAAAAATAACATTTCAACTTAGTGATAACAGTAGTGGACGTTAGATTAGGTAGTAAAGCAATCTCAAATCAGTTCGAATAAGAGTCTACCAACACTAAGTAATGCTGATCGTTCCACTCAAATATATCAGTGGCTACTGTTGACCAAGGTAGTTCAGGAACTTGACTTAGCTGAAGTGGTTCTTTTTGCAATTGCGGTTTAGTACTATTCCATACCAAACAAGAAGAAAGTGCTTTATCAATGTCTTTTGCTAGAGAAGGCCAAAATACTAGTCCTCTCGCACTTCTTTTGGTAGATTTGGAATCTGGGTGACCCCGGATGCAAAATCTGGCTACATTCACATTGTAAAGAAGCAGGAACAACAATTCTAGGACCCCTGAAAATAATGCCATCTTCCAACAACATCTCATCTCTGTAAGGAAAATAAGTTTGCACTTCAGGTGGTACATTAGATTGTTTCGATGGCCATCCAACGGTAATGTAGTGGTTGAGCTTTTGCAAAATAGCATCAGTCTTTGTATGATCTCTCAGCTCTTCCAGTCTCGCGGTAGAAAAATTATGTACTTCCATGACATCAAAGTCGAAATTCTCTGCATGAAGCTGTTCCGTTGTATTTCTGGGCAATCTGGATAAGGTATCAGCCAGATAAATAAGCTTGTCTTTTGTATAGACCATTATGAAGTAGTACTTTTGCAATCTGGGCATCATTCTTTGTAATCTCGCTGGAGCTGAATGCATAGGCTTCTCTAAAATAAAGTGACTAGAGTTTGGTGATCAGTCTCAATTTGAATAGCTCAACAACGAATATAATTATGAAATTTTGAACATGTAAAAACTATTGCCAAAAGTTATTTCTCAATTTGAGCATATTGCATTTCAGTTTGGGTAAGAGATCTAGATGCATAGGCTACTGGTCTGTCCTCTTGAAGAATAACTGCACCAAGACCAAATTGTGAAACATTACAGGAAAGAGTTACTTTTTTATTGACATCATAGTATCTTAATGTTGGTGGGGTGGTAATTTTCTGCTTAAGGTCTTCAATTGTTCTCTGGTGCTGTTCTAGCCAAGACCATGTAACATTTTTGCATGTTAGCTCTCTCAAAGATGTTGTCAACTCACTGAAGTCTGGTATAAACTTGCATGAATAGTTGACCATACCAAGAAAATATTGTAGAGCTTGAACATTATGTCTAGTGCTGGCATCTAAGAATGGCTGCTTTTTGGACAGGTCTGGTCACAAGCCAGTACTGGTAAATAAGTGACCTACATTTGTGACTTCTGGTAGTCTGAATTTGCACTTTAGAGGATCGAGCTCCAATTTCACTTCACATGCTCTGTGTAGAACTCTCTTAAGATATCTGGCATGCTTTGCTGCACCATTGTCTCCAACCAATAAATCATCTACTATTATGGCACAAAGATACCTGAAAAAATTTGTTCCATTGTGCACTGAAAGACTTCACTTGCAGAATTTATTCCAAATGGCATCCTGAGGAATCTATATCTTCCAGATGGGGCATTGAAAGTAGTCAGCAGTGAATATTTGTGATCAAGCATCACTTGCCAAAATGAACTTTTTGCATCTAAGACAGAAAAAAACAGTGGCATTCGTTATCAAGGATGTGACTTCCTTGACTGTATGCATGGGATGATGTAGTCTCTTTAATGCTTTGTTCAAATTTCTTGGGCCAATACATATTCTGATTTCATCTGAGCCTTTTTTGTGGGTTGCTACCATGGACGACACTCATTCAGTTGGTTCTGTAACTGGACAAATTACACCTTGCTGCACCATTTTATCCAACTGAGTTTTGACTTTATCCTGCATAGCTATTGGAATTTTTCTTGCTGGTCTGACCACAGGACTGACCTCTGGATCTAACTTTATAGAATACACAACTGGGGGTTTACTCAACTTGTCATCAAAAACATCAGTATACTCTGAGAAAATAGCTTCAGTAAAATTGGGACTAGGATATGTGCTTATATGATGAACTTCTTTGGTAAAGGAAAGCAGATTCATTCTCAAACTGTCTCTGAGACTCAGTAATGACTCCACAAGTCTTTGGACTACACAGAATAACAAGCTGTAGCAGTTTCTATCCAAACAACACAAAAGCACTACTGAGCCTTCGGTTTGAATTTCTTCACCTCCATAAGCAACAACTTTCGCACAACTAGCCACATTAAGTTACTCACTAGCTCTTACCTTAGCAAAAGTATCTGCTGACATAACATTATACTTTGAACCAGTATCTACTTTAAGCTTGGTGGGTTTGCCATTGATCTGGAAAGCGCAAAGCATTCTTTGCCAACAAATTTACTGCATCAACCTTTTCACCAATTACGGACACACCATTTACATAGTAGAATTGCAGCTGTCAATATGATCAACTTGCTTTTTTGAGTGACCCTTTTTATAACTGTGGGAGGTTTACTTGATTTGCAAAACGTTTGAAAATTGTTCCATTTTACACTTGTGGCACTGCTGACCAAATGCTAAGCATTTTTCTCTTTTAGACTCATGGTTGGCACCACAATTGTGACAGTTAACAATAAAGCTTGATTTGGGTTTTGCTGACTCACCCTTGTACTGCACTGAGCATGTCCTCCTCTTAGAACTTCCTGGAAAACTACAAGTTTTACCTCCCACACCCACAGGGTGTTATAGCTGCCATGCCCTTAGGCCTGCATCTGCTAGCCACAACTTGCATGCTGTCTATCTTTGCTCTGGAGCCTGCTGAAACCATGCTCTTATCACTTGCAAGCATACCTGTCTGGCTTTCTGTAACTTCATGGATTTGACAAATCTCAATAGCTTTGCTCAGTTAAATGACTGTCCTGAAGCAAAATCTTTCTCACTGCAGCACTATTAAATACCACACACAAGCCTATCCTTTATTAACTCATCATTTAAGTCACCAAACCTACACGTTTTAGCTTTGTTTCTCAGGTCAGTAATATAAGTTGCACAGGTTTCTCCTTGCTTTTAATCTCGTGTACAAAATGCCTCTCCAATGTAATATTTGTCTGGGGGTTACATATTTCTCTGAATTTGCATTTCAAACACTCGGGGTCTTCCCTTGATTCAGCCTGTACAACAATATGATGGTTTTCACACTCACTTCATATACTGTTGGTGCATACACAAATGAATGCTCTCTTTCAATGGCCTCTGACCCAGCTACATTTAGCAAAATGAATGCCCTGGTGCTTGCATCTTTGTCAGAATAAGCTGCTTGTATAAAAATATCATACTCTTGCTCAAATGTTCTCCAATTCTCTGCAATATTCTGATCAAATACAATTGGTGATAGCTTTAGAAATCCATCTGCCATGCCAACAAATTACAGTAAAACACAATGCAACCCAAGACCACTTTTAACTGTACAAACTTGCACACTTGCACATATACCTGAACTTTATGCCAGTATTTGTAACTATGCCCAATAGCACAACAAGCCTCTAAATAACTGAAATTTACAAAATAAGTCTCTCAGGCACCAGAATACTCTTGAAATCACTGTACTGCAAGAAATCACCTCTTATCAGCGTAAGAAATATTTCAAAATAACTGCACTGTGCAAATAAGCTGGGCAGAAGAAGCTCAGAATAAAAGACATTTCGAAGTAATTGCACTTTGTGAATAAACAATACACAGCACACTGAAACTTTCCCAAAATGGCTGTATTTTGCTAAATAACTCTGTACAATGCAAGAAACACTCTGTAATGGTGGCACTATGTGAATAGACATACCCAGCACAAGAATTTTTTCAAAATGGCTGTATTTTGACTGCACTTTACAAAATAATTGCACTTTGCACACAAATAAACTCTTCAGAATAAATGCACAGTAATAAGCACACACTGTAAGCACTTTTACACACTTTGAGATTCTTTGAATAACTCTAGTTATGCCCCGAATGGCTTCAATCAATGCAGAATAGTAGTTCGTTCCAAAACACAGTATCTTGCCAAAAAAACATGCAGTTGCCTTGCTTTATTTATGCTTAATGAGCACTTTTTGCCCTTATTTTATTTGTTTTGCTCATTCAATCTTTTTTCATGCCCATTATACTTTTCTTGTGCTCGTTTTATTCTAAACATGCCCATTTTACTTTAAACATGCCCATTTTTAAACATGCTCGTCTTGCAATTCCCACATAATTCCAAACCCCTTTTTGTGCTTTTCTGATAATTGTTTTATCAAATATCTTAATTTTAAACATGTTGTTTAATTACAAACTTTTCATGCCTCTCTCTTGCTAAATAATGCTCTCTGTGCCCCTGTAATGCTGCATTTTATCTTTTTTAATAAATAAATAATTTGTGCAAGTTTTCATTACCTTTGGCTCATTTCTGGCCCTTTTTTGTACTCAAGTTCTCTTAGTTTGCCTTCCCTTTTAACTCTGTACCTCATAGCTTTGGAAAGCAGTCTCTGGAATCCTGGTTCTGACTCCATGTCGCTCGTCCAGTCAAGAAGAAATAGGCGAGGCTTCATGGGTTCTGTTCAAGCAGTTTTATTATGTACAAACACATCAGGATCAAAGTTTAATAACTTTAACTTAGATAAGCTTACAAGAAAACAAGCTATTACACTCATACATGCTCACTCTCTGGCTGCACTCTCAAAACAGCACTAAAGCTTGCTATTTATATTCACGTGCTGTCCTTGAAATGCTTCTTAAAGGTACAATACACACACACACACACACACACACACACACACACGCACACACACACACACACACACACACACACACACACACACACACACACACACACACACACACGCACACACGCACACACGCACACACACACACACACACACACACACACACACACACACACACACACTATTCTACAAGGGGCAAGAGGCAGTAGCCAAGACTGGTGCTGCCATTTACAGTAAGGATTAGGATTTTGTGCATAAGATTGACTCCCCCCAACTGCAGCTATGATTTATGTGCTATACTTACATCTAGGGATGTATACCTGCTGCCACACATGCTGTTCCCAGTTTGTGCTGCTCTGCATTGTTACAGCAATCACAGCTTATGGTCCAACCTTGGAGAAACAGCAGCAGCAGCACCTTGCCCCTAATGTAGACTATCTGATATAAACCATTCCTCATCTGCATCCCTGTGCTAGCTGTTTTAGTGCCTGAGCCTAGAGATGAACGTGGGTCACCTCAGAGATAGTCAGAGATTTATTCCACTGTGCCATGCAGCTGGACAAAATTACTGGCAGCCCAGTATCCTTTGACTTAAGTATTTGGATACTGACATACATTGCACCAAATAATGACTTCTTCTATTATCTGATGCCAGTGGCGGCTGGTGACTTCAAATCAAAGAGGTTGCAGGATCAGCTGAATGGTAGAAAGGGGTGGGACCAACTAGAAAGGGGCAGGTCCATGTTACAGTGGGATCAACACTAACCATGCTTACCAATTTGCATAAAATAAGTGCTCAGTCACTATTGCATATGCTGAATTGTCTAACAACCAATACTAGACTAAAGCACATTTCACAGTTAATGAGTTGTTTAGGTTCTGCTATAACACCTCTAAACAGTAAAAAAGTGGTTGGTATTGACTGCATGGAACTGTTATGACTACACATGGTGTAGTAAACATTCACTGTATTGCATGAAGCAATCTGCATTACACCAAAGCTACAGTGCCAAACATTTCATCCACAAACAGCCATCATATCACTTGATGACGTAAAGTATCTGCTTTCACCTTGCCAGGATTAAAACAAAAATAGCAATGATTACATTAATTTACTCCATTTCACAGAAGCAGTAGTCACAGGCTAGTATTACAGATGACTTTACCCAAATACACATTAATTTTGCAAAGGCACAATTACAACAGTCAACAGCAAGCCCAGTCAACTCATTTCTTCACAAACAACCCCCCCATTACCTAACTAAAGTAGCTGATTTTTACCCTGTCAGGATTAAAGTAGAAATAATGGTAACAGCTGGGTTGCATACTTGCATTACTTTCAGTTTGTTGACAGAAGCACTAGTCACAGCTTATGTGTGCCAGCCAAGTATACATAGGATCATAGGATCATAGGGAGTTACTAGGCTAATGGCCTCAGGGCCCTTAAAAGCCTAGCCAAGTTCTACCCTTATTTCCATGTTCAGCACCTATTGCCCCTGTCCAAGAGGGAAACAGGTGGAACCCCCAGGGTGAATTTACAGTTACCTATTCAATCGTCCAAATTGCGTTTGAAGAAGGCCATTAAATATTTTTTATTTTACTTTTGTTTACCTGGGTTTCTACAACTGGCGTTAGTCAAAAAAAAACTTTTCAGTATACGTCCAGGGAGAAAAACTCAAACATATTACAAACATCTTTAAACAAACATTCAGTATATACATGAACAGATATGAAATAACATATATTAAGAATTAAGGATTACTCATACACTTGCTAATTATTTTACATTCATCTGACAGTACAGGCAGAAAAGTATTACAGTTTTGCAAATCCAGAATTACAACAACAGTAAACAGCAAGGCCAGTTGTTTCACTCACATATAGCCCCAATACCATTGCCTAACTCACCCACAGTATCTGATTTGATCTTGTAAGGTTAAAAAACAAAAACAAAACTAAAAAAAAAAAGATGACACTGTCATTAAGGTAAGTATTCTTTTTTTCACATAAACAATACTCAAAAGTTCAGAGCTTGGGGTTGATCTTACTTCACTCAAATGCACATTTCTCTTGCAAATCAAGCCAGAACTCCAGTCATTCCATTTACCAGTACCATAGCCCCATCAAAATTGCCTACCCAGAGAATCTGCTTTGAACCTACATGGTTTAAAATAATGGAAATAGAAGACCTTTATATTACTGTATTTCTTTCACATCACATAGCCAAGAACTTGCAGGTGATCTTACTTCAGTTCACCCATACACACTTTACTCATGCAAAGTAGAGTTTGTTTCAACAACAAAATATTGGCAAACCATCCTAATGGATTTTGATTGACCCAGCAAAAAGATATTAGGTTAAAAAAACCCATGTCATCCACAAACATCCCTACCCAGAACACACTGTATAACTAGTATCGTTAGAAAAAAAACAAAAAAAAAAAACAACAGAAATTCATCAACGGCCACATAGACTACCTACTACTAGATGGTTGACCTTGCCAGGGAATTACATTTAAAAAAGACCAAAATCATTTCTCAGTCTAATCATCTATTTGGCTTCTAATTGTTCAATAACGTTACTCACATCCCCACCATGAATACTATCATGTATTCTCCCAATAGCCATAAACTTAAAACTATGCTCACTTGTGGTCTGTTTAATGTGTTTGGCTAAAGCATTAGACACATTAAGATCACTAATGTGATACAGATGTTATTTAACTCTGTCCCTTAAAGTCCTATCTGTTTTACCAACATAAAATTTACAGCATAATAAATGATATGCTAAATATACAATGTGCATTGAGTCACAAGTAGCACCTATATTAAAAACATACTTTTTACAATGATCAGGATGTAAAAATTTCCTTGTACTATTTATGAACAATGAGTCAGAAGGTCACTGAAAAAACAATCAGTAAAAACAAAATGAAAACTCAAGCAAAGCTAGAACTTCCACTGAGTGACCTTCCAAACCTCTTGTATCAGAGACACATGGGATATATGCAAATGATCCTTATGAACATCAGGTGTTTCAGCTAATTGGTGATTCTGAATACCCATGACTTGTTTGATAATTTTAATGGACAATCTCAGGCCAATAAACCCAACCCCCACTAGCTGTGGATGTGCATATTTCAGCCTTGTTATGACCTCATCAGCATAGCACAAGCAGAGTGTTTAACTAAGCATTAGAAACACAGGGCTGTTATATCTAGCTGATGTCCATTATCATCAGGGTCACTGCAAAATTATCCCAAACAACAAACTAAAACAATGAGTGAGAAGGTCACTGAAAAAACAATCAGTAAAAACAAAATTAAAACTCCAGCAGAGCTAGAACTTCCACTGAGTGACCTCCCAAACCTCTTATATCAGAGGCACATGGGATATATGAAAATGATCCTTATGAACATCAGGGGTTTCAGCTAATTGGCGATTCTGAATGCCTATGACTTGTTTCATTTTAATGGACAATTTCAGGCCAATAAAACCAAACCCCACTAGCTGTGGATATATCCCTTGTGCCTCTGATACAAGAGGTTTGGGAGGTCACTCAGTGGAAGTTCTAGCTTTGCTGGAGTCTTCATTTTCTTTTAATGATTGGTTGTTCAGTGACCTTCTCACTCATTGTTTTAGTTTGTTGTTTCGGATATTTTTGCAGTGACCTTAATGATAATGAACATCAGCGGGGTATAACAGCCCTGTGTTTCTAATGCTTAGTCAAACACTCTGTTTGTGCTGTGCTGATGTCATAATAAGGCCGAAATATGCATATCCACAGCTAGTGGGGTTTGGCTTTGTTGGCCTGAAACTGTCCATTAAAATGACTAAACAAGTCATAGGCATTCAGAATTGCGAGTTAGCTGAAACACCTGATGTTCATAAGAATCATTTGCATATATCCCATGTGCCTCTAATACAAGAGGTTTGGGAGGTCACTCAGTGGAAGTGCTAGCTTTGCTGGAGTTTTCCTTTTGTTTTTACTGTACTATTTATAAACTTACAAATAGGGCAACTACCACAAGGTTTAGTATAATTTAACCTGCTAGAAGCAATATTCATCCTAGAATAACAAAACTGTCTTTTCAAAGACTTCATATTTTTAAACAAAAGTTTTGGTTGATCATCTATCAATTCTTTGATGTCATTATCGGTGGTGAGGACAGGCCAAAATTTTTTAACAACATAAGTAAAAAAAATTAACATTATTAGAATAGTATGTTGGCACTTTTAACTTTCTTCTCTGTCTAGAGACATTACCCTCTACACTGGCTTCGTTAGTTGCCACAAAACATTCTGAAAAATATGGTTTAGCTGTACTATCCTTTAGTTGTGTGACTTCCTCAATAGCATGACATACCTCATGTTCGTTATAGCCCTATCAACAAAGGACCTAACCAATTCATTGGTTTGACCAAAAAATCCTCATCTTCTACATTAAGTCTTGATGTTCTAAAAACTTGATTCCTAACTACATTTCTAAAGATGCGCGGTGGATGCATACTATCCCGAAATAAAAGATGGTTACAATGATACGGTTTTTGATACAGAGTCATAGAAATAGTATTATCATCATTGTCCATCATAACTTTCACATCTAAGAAATCAATGCTCTTATCTGAGAATGTCGAGGAGAACTGATGGTATGAAGTGCTCAAATTAATATAATCTTCAAAAGCATGTAGCTCTTCTAAGGAACTTCCCCATAAAAGCAAAATGATATCCACAAACCTGTGATAAAAAAATTATGGACTCACTAAAAGGTCCACCTATGACATGCTCACATTCCCAAACAGCCATGACAACATTGGCGTATGTATTGGTACAAGACGTGCCCATAGCTATACCAGTCTTCTGCCAATAAAAAACATCATTAAAAACAAAAAGGTTGTTCTCTAAAAACACATTCAAAGAGTATAAAACAAATCAATTCTGTCAACAGAAAAACTGGCATTCTCCACTAAATAATGCCTGATACTGGCAATACCAGCATCATTGGGAATTAGTGTAAATAAAGATTTTTACATAAAAAGTAACCAATAAAATACCAGTATTAGAAATGTGCCTAGATCAGTTAAAAAGTGTTGAGTATCTTTCAAAATATAACTATTTAAATCCAGATGTGGTCTCAAAATCTTCTCAATATAAATAAAAAGGGGCTCAGTGCACCAACTTCATCCTGATACTACTGTGCATAAAGGAGGATGAACGGGGTTCTTATGTAACTTGGATAGACCCCGGATGACTGGCAATAATGGTTTATCAACTAATAAGTAACCAAATAAAGACCAATATTGTTATAAAACCAGCCAATAAGTGTGGACCCACTGTGGTTCTTGATAGAAAATGGTATATTACTGAAATGAAAATGATGTTAGCAGATACCAGCTTTTATACGAAAATTACTAAAAGTCGTGTTGACTATATGATAGGATCTGTTCAATGTACTTTAAAAAGTTTGCTGAATCAAGAGGTCATTGATAAATCTTTATTTGATTACTTGTTAGTAAGGCATAGCAAGGCCTTCCTGAGTCTGGTTATGGTGGCTTACAAAGAAACAATTACTAGAAAATGGAAATCAAAGTTTAAACCAACTTTACCAGAAGGAGTGAATATAGTAACAAATAAAAACAACTGGAATTGGGATCTTTAGAAAAGGGTAGGAGCAAATTACATAGAAAAAATGGGAATTGTGGGAACAATACATGCAGAGGAGGAATGAGGTTTAAAATAAGGCAGGATTTGAATGAGCGATGCAATGTTTCACTGACAATGGCTGGATAGATTATAAGTGATGTATAATGTTTGCAACTAAAATTATGCCAGTATGGTTTGTAATGTATAATGTTTGCAGCTAAAATTATCTCAATATGGTTTGTTTTCATTTATATAAATGTATGATTGCCTCTGTCATATGTGATAATTTAATAAAGAGTTTTCTTGTTTAAAAAAAAAAAAGACATTTCTCTTCCACACACTACTCTAACCCTACAACAGTTACCCCGAACCCTGATAATCTAACTTTTGCTGGCCATAAATGTTAGAAGCATAAGAAATAAAATTGCTGAACTACATGCCGGGATTATCCAACATTAGCTTGATATTCTGGCTGTAAATGAAACTTTACACCTTCCGGCTTTAATATTATCATACCAATCGTATAAAATGGAAAGGTGGTGGCATTATTTTAGTATTTTTCAACAACTACCACATTTCCCCTTATAACAAATCAATACCAACATTCAGTTCAGCAGAGTTTATTATTACTTTCTGAAATTAAACAATTATAAATAAATATGTATTACTGTTCTTTACATCTCTCCTGATGACAATACAGCTATACTGGAAGATATCCTATATTAGATATCCATAAGAATTCCACAAGAAATAATACAACTAAGTGATGTGAATGTCCGTCGGTCGAACATAAACTCTAACTCCTCTACATCTAGTGTGAACTTATTTGGTTTCACATGACTAATTAACAGCCTCACACATTAGAGCAAGACATCAAATTGCCTGTTAGTATCAGGCCCTAGCAAATACACCACATCAGGTACAATGTCTGATTGTCTCAGTGATCATCTCCCAATCTATATAACTAGACATCTCACACATCCACTTAAACAGCATGTTTATAAAACGACACACAACCTTTCCAAGTTTACCCCAAAATATTTATTACTAACTTGTCATCTATTAACTGGAACTTCTTAAAAACCCTTCCCTTAGATGATGCTATAAATAAATTCAGTACAACTTTCATGAATATCCTAAATAACCTTGTACCTCCTAGAAGGAATAGACTAAAAACAGTAATGCAATATGGCTAACCAAAATGAGTAGAATGATAATGCCAGATAGTATAAAACACCATAATATCCTGAAAACTTCAGAATGCTTTCCAATCGTACCAAGAAGCAAATTAATGTATTCAAAAAACTATACTATAATAACTTTTAGAATAATAGTAAATGCATCCTTAAAAAAATCTGGACAGCCATTAAAGAAATTTTGCATCTCGGACATAAATTCAACCCTAAGCCTTCTCCCAATAACTTTTCACTCAAAACTGTAATACAACTCAAATCTTATTTCATAATAGTATAAGCATCTCTAACCAAAGATTCCCCATTGTTTAATTCTAATCCTGCCTAACAGCCACGTATCACCACATCCACTTTTACCTTCAAACCTGTGCCCACATCCTATATAAAGCTACTCTTAAACAAACTCAAACTATGCTCTACTTCAGCTTATGACCTTCTAAGTGAATACCTTAAAATAGCAACTGACAGCATTGCCTATGTTTTTTTATAAACAGGTCATTCCAAGAATACCATGTTTCCTCTCTCTGGAGAAAATTACACATTATCCCTCTTTACAAATGAGGAAATTCAACAGACATTACCAACTGTAGACCTACAGCAATCTTACCTCCCTCACCAAAATACTTGAAAATGTATTCAAAAAATGATTAGACTATTACCTGTAAGAAGAACTCCTAGCCTCCACACAACATAGCTTCCATTTCTCTCATACTACTAACACTGCACTTATAGCCTATGCAGATACTGTCACTATAGCTAGAGATAATGGAAATTAGCCTCCTCCTTATTTATAGACTAGTCTAAAGCCTTCTACATAGTTTGTCACAGCAAATGTCTACTTCAAATGCCCTCATTAGGGCTCTCTCAGCCCGCCGTTCTATGGTTCAAAAGCTATCTATCCAATATGTATCAATCAGTAAAATGGCAGTCGACCCTCTCTCCATACCTCCCAGTCACCACCAGTGTACCACAAGGCTCTATCCTTGGTTCCCTCCTCTTTAACATGCTCACCAACACTCTCCACACGTCCACATAGCAGGCCTCCCTAATACAGTATGCAGATGACTTCACACTCATTTGCACATATGACAATGTTGCACACCTCCAAAAATTACTGAAACATGGTTTTATAACTCACAACGCATGCTCAATCCCTCAAAAAACAACTTCTACTTTTTTCCCCAAAACCCTCTGTCATGAAAAAATAAAATTTATTGTCCTCTGTATTGATAATACAACCACCCAAGTCACTTCTCATAGCAAATTATTAGGGGAGATATTAGAGGGTAATCTTAAATTCGACCTGGGTATACAAAATTGTATAATAAAAACTCATTCAAAACTAGGGATGTTTTATATGGCATAAAACTTTCTCACCAATGCAACTAAAGCTGCACTCACCACTACTTATCTTCTCCTCACACTTCTTTATGATGCTTCCATCCTTACCAACCTTCAGGCATCACACAAATCACAACCTGAACAATACTATAACAAATTTGATAAATTGACAGCTGATACCCTTTTCAGAACCCACCACTGAATAGCACTAAAAAGCCTAAATTAGTTAGGACTACTCCAACAAGTAACACATGCACAGCTTCTTACTACCTGTGAAATTATCCAGAATCCATCTGCTTGTCCAGCACTAAATAACATTCTACACAGCTACTATACAATGACCGAAAATTCCTGTCTGTCCACAAACCTATCAAATCTGCTGGGCATTGAATGTACTCGTATCATGTTGCTAAGGTCTGGAGCTCCTTATGTCTATCCATCAGGTCAATACCCTTCCTCCCACCCTTCTACACCATTCTGAAAGACTTTCTAGCCAAAAGCTGTCTCGTAACTTGCTCAACATCAGGATAAACTACATCCCTAAATGTGCACAAATACCTATTCACCCTTACATTGCTTTACTCTCCATTCTTCACTTACTTCCTTATTTCCATAAATTTCTCTCCCATGGCTTTCTCTCTAAATATACTTTTCTCTCACTTTGTGTTGAAATTCATGTTTGTATTATACTAACTTACCTTTAATTTCTCTATAAACAGGCTAGAATTTCTCTATTAAATCATTGGTGTATAGCTTGTATCTATTTTTAATCAATGTTTTCATATTATGTCTAATTTTATATAACTATTTAAACAATATTTGTTTTTGTATTATTTTTAAAGAGTGTAAAATTATTGTTCTTAAAATATTTTTTAGTTCAAAATGGGCTCCTACCCAGTTAGATTTTCCTGGTAATCAAATGTCAATAAATAAATAATATATATATATATATATATATATATATATATATATATATATATATATATGTCTATCTTTCTACTTATCCATATTTATCCACTCTATCTATTGTATCTATCTACTTATGTATTTAGCTGTCTTACCCATCTACCTGTCTATGTATCTATCTGTCAGTCTATCTATCTACCTGTCTATGTATCTATCTGTCAGTCTATCTATCTATCTATCTATCTATCTATCTATCTATCTATCTATCTATCTTTTATTAGTTGGGTAAGTAAACTAGTCATGAGACACTTTTTAGCCATGACTCAGGTCACAGGCACACAAAACATTCTCAAATTATATATAAAATGTTCTTACAAAACAGCAACATCAAACTAATAAGAGCTCAGAAGACAACATATTCTACATTGGTTACAACAAAAGAGACAAAATCAATGGAATAATAAGAGAAAAACTGAAATGAAGAGTGAATTAAGAGAACAAAGTAGTAACTAATCCTATTCATAGTCTAGCGTCTCTGCTGATTAGAAAAGACAGGTACAGCTGTGGGAGATGTGTGGAGAAGTGCAGTAGAGGGTTTGCAAAGGCTGAATGAGTAGGCAGAAAGGTGGCAGACAAGAATCAGTGCAAACAAATACAAAGTACTGCATATAAGCCATAAAAAGCTTGGTGTCAAATATTAACTAGTAGAAGTGGATCCGATGGCAACAGAGTAGGAATAAGTCTGGGGGTGTTGATCAAACTAGGGCTGGATGACTGAGTGTCAGGACAGGAGCAGTGGCAAACAGAATGCTGCAGAACAGATTCCAGAAGAATGAAGGTAATGCTTCAGTTGTACAAGACCTTAATCAAACCACGGCTTGAATAATACATGTAGTTCTGGGGTCCCATATAAGGAAAGGGTTATCAGCCTGCTAAGTTTTTGCTATAAAACACTGACTTCCTGAAAAGCTGACATTTCAAAATAATGGAAAAATACCTGAAATCTAAAAAGGCAAAAAATTCCCAATGTGTGTGTGTGTGTGTGTGTGTGTGTGTGGGGGGGGGGGGGGGGGGCACAAACTTATATATACTAATTCCATGGATGCACCAACTTGAAGAAGGGAGACATCTCCTAAAGAGGTGAATCACTGCATGCAGATGATTAAAGAGCGCACCAACAATGATTTCCTATGGGAAAAAGCATTCAGCGTTACGCCGTTCATCTTTCTGACACTCAAGCAATTTCACCTCTAACGTGTAAGATGTTAAAATGAATCCAGAGGAAAGCTACCATAGAGATTTATAAGATAGAAGAGAAAGAATATGAGCAGAGGCTACAGAAGTTAGAGTTCTTCCCAGCTGGCATCAAAACAGAGAAAGGGAATGTTGTATTAGTGTACAAATGATGTCATGGAGATATGAAGGGATTGTTCTGAATAGGAAGGACAGTGGGGTTAGAAGGGGGATAGGCAACAGATTGCAGGATCTAACTACTCCCTTGATCCCTGAAAATATTTTTTTCACACAAAGGGGTGAGAACCAGAGGAATGAAATAATGAAGTGGGTGATGCAGAATGAATCCACTGACATATTGAACAGGGTATAAGACAGGTGTAAAAGGGAAGATAGGGTTGGAGAAAAGGTAGGCTGTTAGAACATGTAAAAGGGCAGAAGAGCCAGTCTTTTTTCTCTTTCTGCTATTAAGCAAATGCAATGTTCGTCTTGGAAACACATTATATGGGTAGGAGATGATCAAATCCTCTATGAGCTTTTTCTTGAAGGATAACAAATTTAATTAATTTCTGATGTTAGCTGGCATACTTTTCCAGCTTGCAGGTTCAATATTTCTAAATGTTTCTTTTTCCAATCATAGATTAAACATAGGTTATCTAAGGTGAATGGCTTCTTGGACAGTAGAACTAACTAAGTAACTGGGTTGAAACTCTTTTCTTTTGAACTAGAGAAGGGCAGTGTTCCAGTTTTAGTAATTTGAGTGTAAGTGCTTTTAAGAGAAAGGTAACTTGACCCGTGATGGGTACCCATTGTACTCATTTGTTATAATAAATGGTGGTGCTGCCTTACATCTGTAAAGCTTGCATTTGTCTGTTTATAAACCAGCACAAATCTTATTTTATTTTCATTATTTCTCCTGGACTCAGCAGTTTAATTTATAATCACATTCTTTATGTCCATACTCCTTTAAGTGGAGTATACTGGCCTAGCTACATCTTCACATTGTTGAGGTGCAATATTTTTAATGCATCTCGTTTGCTTTACTATAGCCCCTAGCTATCAACTCAGAGCTTAGATCATTAATCATTATCATCATCATCAACCCCCCACTTTTCCCATTTTTCTACATGGGGTCGTCGTATCATGTTAGCTGTCGCCAATGCTCTCGATTCTTTGCCACACTCCTGCCTTCTTCAACATTCATGCCTGATTGTCGCAGATCATCTTTCACACAATTCATCCACCTCTTTGCTGGATGTCCTCACTTCCTCTTACCTTCTTCCTGTCTGTCCCAAATCTTCCTCACCAGATTGTCTTCTTCTTTACTGCACATGTGTCCAAACCACTGTAATCTGTTCTCTTTGATCTTTTCTGCAATTGGAGCTACTTTGGCTTCTTCTGTTATGTCCTCATTTCTTCATCTGTCCCACAGTGTGCATCCTTCCACCTTTCGCAGGCACTTAATTTCCATCACATCTAACTTCTTCAACTGTTCTACCTTTGCTGACCAGGTTTCTGTACCATACAGTAGTACTGGCCGCACCATTGTCTTGTACGCCTTACTTTTCAGCTTCTTTGACATTCTTCTGTCATAGACTACACCTGAAATTCTGTGCCAGTTGGCTGCAGACCCTCTGATTCTAGCTTTGACCTCTTCATTCAGACTTCCCTTTTCCTCAACCACCCCTCCGAGATACTTGAAGCTGTTTACCTTTTCCACTATCTTCCCTTCTATCTCTAGTCTCAGCTTCTTTTGATTTCCCCAATTTGCTGTCATTACCACTGTCTTATCTGTGCTTAATTTCATCCCATGTCCCTTTAGTTTTGCATTCCATTCTCCTATCCTTTGCTGCAGTTCTTGCTCAGAGTCTGCCTGTACAGCCACATCATCTGCATACAGTAACTTTGTTGATCTGTCCCCTCTGACCTGTTTGCTAATGTAGTCCATCACCAGTATGAACAGCAGTGGGCTCAGAGCCAAACCCTGGTGTACACCCACTCTCACTAGGAACCCCTCTGTGAGGCTGAACACTGTTTGTACTTTAATCATTGGGTCCTTTACATAGCCTGCACTAATTCTACCAACATTTCTGGGACTTCAATCCACCACGGTACTGCCCATATCAGCTTTCTTGAGACCTTGTCATATGCTTTCCTCCAAGTCTAGGAATGCCCAGTTGGACTCTCTCCTCATCTGTAGCTTCTTCTCAAGTAACTGTGTCACTACAAACATCAGGTCAATTGTGCGGCATCCTGATCTGAATCTGAACTGCTCATCTCCCATCTTGCATTCTACTGCTCTGCATATCCATTTATCAATCACCCTCTCCAGAACTTTCATGCAATGTGATAGGAGTTTGATGCCTCTGTACTGCCCACAGTTGTGGATGTCCCCTTTGTTCTTGTACACTGGCATGATTATGCTTATTCTCCAGTCATCTGGAATACGCCTTTCTCTCCACACTGCTATTAGTACCATCAGGAGCCACTTCTCCCCATCCCACCCAACATCTTTATCATATCTGCTGTGACCTTGTGTGAGCCTGTTGCTTTCCTTGACTTCATCTTCCTTACTGTTGTTCTTAATTCTTCTAAGGTGGTCTCCTCTTCTCTTATTGTTGGCTGTTTCTGGGGCAGTACAGCTTCTGTGGGGTTTTCTTCATTCAGAAGCTGCTGGAAATACTCCTTCCATCTGCCTTTGATGTCCTGTGGACTGGTGAGCAGGTGATTGCTGGCATCCCTTATGAAGGGTTCCTTATCTTTGTCTTTGCCTTGCAACCTGATATAGTTTCTTTGTGCCCCTTATTGAGTCACTTTCCAGAAGCTGGTAGAGTGCATCCGATGTCCTATTTTTTACTATTGCAACTTCTTTCTTAGCTTCTTTATCATGATGATGAACAATGGTACCTTTGACCTTTAACCACATTATTAAACAAAAATAGGGGGCACATACTGGATCAATACAAATATGTATTATTCTTAATGGGCTTCTTGCACACTTTAGGCACTGTAGTTGTCAAGTACAAGGTGAAATATGTTAATGCTACATATCAGCACCTTTTGAATGAGGATGTATATACATCATTGCAAAAATAATTAAAATGATAACTTAAGTTAACAATCATTTATGTAATATGCATTTAAATGGGTATTTAGAACTAGATTTACTGCAGCTTTTTCATGTAGTGTGCCTTGTCATTCCTAACCTTAATGTGTTACCAAAAATGCATAAGGATATTAATAACCCCCCCCCCCACTTAGAACAATACTTTCATCTTGGGGATGGATTACTGAACCTCTTCTTCAAACTCTAAATTGAAACATATGTTCAACTATGTTGAGAGTTATATGAAACACAGAGTAGATTTTTTGCAGAAGTTAGCAATGGAGCTCAGAAAATCTTCTTCTTCTTTCGGCTTTTCCCGGTTAGGGGTCGCAAGAGTGGATCACCTGTCCGCTCATGACTGGCAGTGGAGTTTTACAGTGCTGACTTGCCAGCCCAGCACCCAACCTTCCACAGAAGGCACACACACACAAGTACTCACGCCTAGGGCCAATTTAGTGTGTCCAATCCACCTACAGCATGTCTTTGGGATGTGGGAGGAAACCAGAGCACCCAGAGCAAACCCACATGACCACAGGGAGGACATGCAGACTCTGCACAGAAGGCACCCCAGCCAAGGATCAAACCGGAGAACCTCTTGCTGTGAGGTGGCAATGCTAACTGCTGAGCTCAGAAAATAAGGATAAAAATATGTATTTGTTATTTTGGATGTGGATTCATTGTTCAGTTATATCTAATGACTATGGGGCACAGTTATTTAGAAAGCATACATCTTAACATACTACTTTTTCTAACACCAAAACTATAAGTATTTTGTGAGTTATTGTTGTCAGTATTAGAAAGTAATGTATTTTTATTTCAGAATTAATATTATCTGCAAAAAATGGCGTGACTCTGGCCACCCCAGTGGCTAATACAAATTCTAATATTGTGCTATTTGTATGGGAACAAAGTTTGCGTTTGGTTTAAAAAAATATTTATAGAACTACTGCTCTATACTATAAAAGGTTTTTGGATGATGTTTTTATGTTATGGAAAGGATCTGCTGGTGTTCTTGATGAATTCATGTCATACTTCACTATAACTACTGATTTTTACAGTTTAACCAGATATGCACAAACAATAGGATATGTTTTCTTGATACACAAATTGACAGATCTGTTGTGGGGCTCTAAGTACTAAAGTGCACAAGAAGCCCATTAAGAATAATTCATATTTGTATTGATCCAGTATGTGTCCCCCCATTTTTGTTTAATAATGTGGTTAAAAGTCATATGTACTGTTGTTCTAGATTGAACACTGATGAGAATATTTTTAACAAACAGAGTAATGATCTAGGTTCTGAATTTATAGCTACGGTTATAGTAAAGCAAATATAAGCTGCATTAGAAATATTGTGTCTCAACAATGGAAAGATGTAACTTCATCAGTATAGTTGACCGTAAGGCATATGGACACAAATAATTAGTGATAAATGAGATTGATGGGTTCAAGAGAACTAAGAAAACTATAAAATGTGTGCTGGATTACTTTAGACACACGCAAGCTTTTCAGAAGATAAAAAGAGAAACTGGAATGTTTTAACTAGTATAGATACTCTAAACAATTGACACATTTATATGCAAAGGTTTACATATTCAAAAGGAAGGAATATTAAGCAGAAGCTATGTTATAAAGAAAATAAATATTGTTCTTTAGAAGTGGTTACATGGGAACATTTACTTGTTATAATACCTATCTACATCAAACAAAGCTCCTCATTAGCACTCTTAAAGAAAAATCTTGATGATTGGATGGGAGATAGGAAATTCACCCCGGGGATCATTACTGTGGCTCTGCTCGACAGGGGCACAGGAAAATAATTTTCTTGGGTGGCAAAAGCCAGAGTACCATTTGGCTAGGCTTATAGAGGCCCTAGGGTCAATAGCCTAATACCTACCTATGAACCTATAATTGTCATTTCTGTTGTCTATGTATAAGCAAAATACATTTATATATCTACTTACTAAATATAGTTATAGATTTAATATTGTTGCAAACAATGATACTAGAAGTGTGGTCTACATTGCTATATGCATACAATGTCAATCATTTTATGTTGGTAAAAATAACAGGAAATTGGAAGAACAAATGAGAAGCATTTACCAGATTAAAAAGAAAAGGCTCAACTAATGCTTTATTTAAGTATTTATCTGCAATGGGAAGAATCTTCAGTTTACATTTATTGTTTTACAAGTAGTTCATGATAATGCAAGAGCAGGTGATTTATGTAGAAGGACTGAAAGTAAATGGACAAATATTTTTAGAGCAGATCAACTGCCTGGTTTAAGTGGTTGTTCTAGCATAAAACCATTTTTAAAGCGGCACCCTTAACAATGAGCAGGGTAAATTAATTACTTGATTAAAGCCGCATGACATTAGTATTATTTACATGATTGAGACTTTTGCATCTGTTTTAACCTGATGATACACGACATGCATAAGCATGTTCTTTGTGTTTATTTTAATGCGAGTGAAATGCTAACTGCGTTCTCTTTTGAGACACTTTTTGTTTTGGAAAAACAAACCTCATTGAGCTAACAATTGCTTTCACTCTGTACCATCCTTTTTCAAATAGTTACAAGAATCACCATAAAGCTCAAATATTTAAAATCTCTACATCATGAGACATACAGCAGTTTGGTATTTGAAAGAAATAGATTATTTGTACCGCATTGTTGATTCAAGCCTTATAACATAGCCACAATCAATTTAAATTCACATAGCTTTGTGAAGTTTATAACATCACCACTTCTAACACTTTTTATAACCTGTAATGTGCAGAATTTAAATCCATGTGCATAACCCTAATTTGCAATGTGTTTAATTAAGACATTTTTTAATTTCTTTTTTTTTTTTTGATGTCACAGATATGCTCTGCTATACATGCCTTCAAATGCCTGTTGGTTTTCCAACATAAAAAGAAAGACATAATTTGCATGCAGCTAAATAAATCACAATTAGTGTTGTGCAATCTGCACACAGAATAAATGTGTAAACTTTCTTACTGACTTATAGTCTGACTACAAGAGCCTACAATGAGCCCATATTGACACTGCACAATTTCTACATGGATGTGGTTCTAATCTTTGAGACACTACTGTTCCAGTTTTCCTATTGATAACACAACATCAAGTCTCTAGACCCAAAAGCACCCTTAGTCAGCCCATGATTAACCACTTGCACACCGCACCCTTGTAGCTCACCCAATAAAGGACCTGACTTGACATCATGGATGTAAGAATTGTTTTATGTTCACTGACAACCATTCAATCTTCAAAGAAACAAATAAAGTATGCGAGATCTCTCTCCCTCGCTTTCTCACTCTCTGTAAATATAAATATAAATAAATATATATATATATATATATATATATATTTATATATATACATACATACATACATACATACAGAAACACAATGTCTCTGTAGGCAAAACTCTTGCATACAAACACTCATAATAACAAGCTAGGTATCAGAAACACACATGCTACACCCACCACACATAGTATGCATCCCACAAGATAGACCTACTCATGCTGAGGCACTTAAATGCAATCTTCCCAAACACAACTCCAAAGACATCACAAGTATTATAACTGGAAAAATGATCCTCAGCAAACCCAAAATTACTCAACAGAAGCAACAACTAACACTGTGCATACAGCCTCACCTAGTGGAGCCTCAACTGCCAAGCCGAATACACTAGCCAGGGCTTTAGTCTTACGGGGCCCCATTGTACAATACACTTATGCTCCACCCATCAGCCCGAACAAGTTGTCTATCAGGAGCCAGGATCCACCAAGTTAGGTATGCACGCAAGTCACTCCAGTACAGGTACCGCTATGACTCAGTCATAGACCCATGTATGTGTAAATGACCTGAGATATACCTCCCTAGATTATATGAAGAGAGACTTGGAGCTCTCAGCATATGTGCCACAAGCCTTATATGCCTAGCACTGAGCAGCATTCTACCTTCACCAAGGATGATGCAAGATATGACAAGAAGATGACTGACTTTAATTACTGGCTTAGTTGTTGATGTCTTTCTAGGGGTATACTATATTTGTCAGTGTCAGAGAACATGGTTAACAAAACATGTTACTTCGCTAAGGATGGTCTGCACCTATCCCCTCTAGTCTTTTGAATACTAACTAAACATTGTTCTTTCCCATAGAGCCTTTTTTAGGCAAATGTCAAACTGAAAAACCTTCCAACATAGCAAAATCTAGCTAAGGAAATCAAAAGGTGCTACTGCTCAATGCCAGGAATCTAAAGAAGAAGCTTCACTCTCTCCAAGCTCTCTTTACTTTGGAGAATGCAGATATATGTGCAGTTACTGAAACCAAGAAATAAAAAGCACAGTGACAAGGAAGCACTAAGAGATGAACAAATATTTAATGGAGTTAGCACTTTCGTCAGTCCTTTCACAATGACTTCTTCAGAATAACACATCAAAGTAAAAAGCACAATATAAAGCCTCACCTACAAGTAATTATGCATCTAATTAACCAATTAATCTATAAACCCCTAACTACTAACATTTAAAGTGACAAGTGTATTTTCCTATCTAAGCAATGAAGTGCAATACTAAAGTGCTTCTATAAAATGTATAACCATACTAATAACATCCTAACAAATGACTTTATATTTCAAACAAGAACATTCATAAAATGCACTTAAAAATGCCTATATTACATATGATTTGTATAAAATAACAATGGATGTATGAGTGCTGTTTGAAACTTTGTTATAGGTGGAATTCAGATTTTTAGTTTCAAATAACTGGCCAGTGATACAACCTCATTTAGCCCAGGGGGAATTGTGTCATTCACCCTCAGTTGCCGCATTAATTCTTTATATTCTAGGAATAAATCACTAGGTCCCCATCTTTCATTTATTTTTACATGTTCCAAAACAAAGAATTTAAAATTGTGCATGGGGAATTTACTAAGATGTTTCGCTAATGCGTTGTTATTATTCCCTTTGCTTATGTCATATGCATGTTGGTATATCCGTATTCTGAAGGTGTTTTTGGTTTTCCCAGTATAATACCTTTCACACACTTGGCACAGTGCAATGTATACCACGTTCTTTGTACAATAATTACTTTTGTGCTCAGAGCAAACAGTCCCATATTGTGAAGAAATTTACCTCCACAATATACAGGAAACTGACGTATTCAAATGCATCACTGCACTTTGAAAGCAGCCACCCCATATATCAAAAAAGATCCCTGGTCAAAGGACATGGGGTTAGGCTGGCAAGGATGGTGATTGAGATGGATACATTCTTACATGAAAGGGATGTCCTTTTGGATATGTTGGTTAGGAGAGGGTACCCAAGGGAATTTGTGTTACCAATATTGCAAGAGGTAACCCATAAGAGAATGGCAGGATATTTTTCCCATTGTTGGGGCTGGGTATAGAGATTGACCCACCAGACAAAGTTAAAGGGAAGAGAGCAGGACATAATGTGAACAATGAAGACAATACCTTCAATAGAGCAATGATTTTGATGTTTACCCTCCAGTTTCCACAAATTAACGACACTCTGTATAAAAATAGTTTTTTATTAAAAAATGATGAACAGGTGGGGGATAAGATAGGAGAAAAAGCCAAATGGAGTGTATAAGAAGAATACTAGTATTAAGAATATGTTGGAACAGAAGAGGGAGGGGACGGGATCCCAAAATAGTGGTTACACCAAAAAGTGCGGTCACTGTTCCCAGTGTAAATACATACTAGAAGGTGACAGGGCAGTTATACCACAATATGGGACTGTTTGCTCTGGGCACAAAAGTAATTGTTGTACAAAGAACGTGGTATACATTGCACTGTGCCAAGTGTGTGAAATGTATTATATTGGGAAAACCAAATACACCTTCAGAATACAGATATACCAACATGTCTTCTACCTTAATACCTTAATTTGTTGTTCTGTGTGCTTTTAAGTTTTCAAGTGCTCTTATTTGATTTTTCATAAACTTTGTTTTTGTCATTTGTAACTTATCTGCATTTATTTAAACTGTATTTGCCTTAATATTGCTACACACTCAAATGTGCTAGCTTGTACTGCATTTAAAGTGATTTTGCTACTGCCATTAGCTCATTCTTTCTAATACAGAGAGAACTTTTTGAGAAAGCCAACCCACTTAACTAAAAAAAAAAAAATATATATATATATATATATATATATATGTGTGTGTGTGTATATATATATATATATATATATATATGTGTGTGTGTGTATATGTGTGTGTATATATGTGTATATATGTGTGTGTATATATATATATATATATATATATATATATATATATATATATATATATATATATACATATATATATATATATATATATATATATATATATGTGTGTGTGTGTATATCTAAATTCCAAGCTTGTTTTCTGCCTTTCCTGTAAGTAGTCTAATCCAGATACAGATTTGTTGTATCCAGGACTGTTTGTAAGCGTCTGTGCCCCAAGCATTTCTGTGTTGGAGGGAAGCCTTCTAGCTTATCAGTGGGAGTGGTAAACACAAGGTAGCCTATCTACCACAAGAGTGGTTTCTGGCCCAGACATTGTAGTTTATTGGCTGTTTGGGCAGTCTTTCCATCTCTTTCAACTTTCTGGCTTAAAAGCCTGTGTTTGCACTTGTTTCCCACCTTTCCTGTAATGAGTCTAGTCCAGATACAGATTTTCTGTATCCAGGAATATTTGTAAGTCTCTGTGCCTGCAAGCCTTTCTGTGTTGGAGGGAAGCCTTCTAGCTTATCAGTGGGAGTGGTAAGCACTAGGTAGCCTATCTACAACAGGATCCAGATACAGATTCTTAGTTTTAACACTTGAATTTGCTTATCCGTGCTCAGCATTTATTCAGAACTTGTTGTAAGCACTAAATAAACTACAAATTACTACAGCACTCACCCTTCCTCATTACCTAGAGGAAAACAGTTTTAGTACTTACTTTCCTCACTTCCTTAGAGAAAAACAGCTCTTGTACTCACTTTCCTCAATTGTCTAGAGGAAGATAGTTTTTTATTCAGGCATGTCCAAGGGTCAGCTCCCAGTGTTCTCTCCTGTCTATCTGATGAATCTGGGCATCTTGGGGCAATGTAGCAATTGCCTCATGTACACAGAAAACCCTCTCCTCCTACCACCCAACACTACAACCTGTGAAAGATGCACTTATCTAGCCAAACTGGAGGTAAAGCTCTCTCCAACCAAGACTGAACTTGATAGTCAAGAGGAGAAGGTAAACACTTGCACCACACCACACTCATCACATAGTCCCACTAAACCTACACCACCAAAATCCACACGCAGAAACACAAAAACAGTCATGGAGGCTCTCAATAATAATCTGCTCAAGCAACAGAGACCACCAAAGCAGAAACTCAAGCAACCTCCCACCATCAACACAACCCAAATGACACATAGCCCAAAGACTCAGTGTGCTACTCAACCACAGCCCATAAAGCAAAACAACGTACCCAACACACTAGTCATAGGTTACTCTATAGTCAGGCACACTGATGTCTCACTCACCAGGCTAAACAAATAGAAGGGTTACTGTCAGCTGCCTGTCAGATGCCAGGATCCACCACATAAGCCATGCACTCAGGTCACTCCACAACAAGTACAAATATGACTCTGTGATTGTCCATGTTGGTGTGAATGACCTGAGATGTACCTCCCTGGACTACATGAAAAGAGACATGGAAGAGCTCTCTGATCTTGTAGCCCAGGCAGGTATGACTCTAGCCCTGAGTAGCATCCTGCCATCACCCAGAATGATACCGCAGTACAAGGACAAAATGACTGAGTTCAACAATTGGCTAAGCTTCTGGTGTCATTCTAAGGGGATCCAGTATCTTTCTGCCTGGGACGACATGGTTGACAGACCACGGTGCTTTGCCAGAGATGGCCTGCACCTGTCAACCCTGGGATTCCGGATACTTGCAAAGGCTCTTGCCGCCCCTATAGTGCCTTTTTTAGGCAAGGTTCAAATGACAAATTCACTACCGTAAAAGTAACAGGCAAGCAAAAACTGAGGGTAATGCTACTCAGTGCTAGAAGTCTAAATCTCAAAATGCACTCACTCGAGGCACTCCTTAAAATGGAGAACATCGATGTCTGTGCAGTGACTGAGACCTGGTTCAAGGCTCCAGAGAGCACCCCTGCATTACCAGGCTATAACTCATACCACACTTTTCGACCATCTAACCTGGACTGGAACAGCAAAGGCGGAGGTGTGTCCATATTCATTAAGGATATGCATACCTCCAGACTAGTTGCTCAGCATAATGCAGCCGAGGTTATCCAAGTGCAACTAACTCTGGGCAAAACTGCAATCCAAATTGTAGCTTGTCACAGATCCCCCACCATGCCCCAGGATTCCCACTCCTCTTTTCTTGATATACTGGAAAATATTAGGGTTCAACCAAACACCCTAATATTGGGTGATTTCAACTACCCCACCATTAACTGGGAAAACTACTCATGTACCAACTCCTTCACTCAGCATTTTCTGGAATTCATAAATTCCAATGCCCTGGATCAACTTATCCAAACCCCCACCAGGGGCAACAATATCCTAGACCAAGTCATTACCAGCATGAGTGACCGGTGTTCCACACCTGAAGTCAACTCCTCGTTGGTCCGATCCGACCATAAGCTAATCACCCTAGATATCCACCCGCAAACCCCATTAAGGAAACCACGGTAAAAAAATGTCTCAAAAGCCAACTTCATGCTTCTTAAGACAGAAGTGGTAAACTTCATGACACCCATGCAGATGGACAATACAGTTACGACTGCTGAATCCTACACAAATGCCCTCTATAAGCACTTACATGAGTGCATGGATCGTGATATCCCAAACAGAACCATGACACTATCCTCCAAAAAAAGGAAGCCAATCTGGTGGTCCTCTGCCATAAACAAACTCTACAACAAAAGGAAGAAATTGTTGCAAAAGAGAGTAAAATCCCATGAGTGCAGCAGCTCCCTGGTCAGCCTCAGCAAGAAGCTGAGATCCCTTATAAGATCCTCCAAAGCTAGCTATGAAAACAAGATTGCCACCGATTCTAAGTACAACCACAAAGCATTCGATAGCTATGTCAAGAATTTCAATGGCAACACCCAGATCTGCTCTGAGTTACAGCACAATGGCAAAAGAATTACAGAACCAACTGATATTGTCAACATCCTGGCAGATAGGTTCAGTGCTAACTTTACCCCCTCCACCCCCTAAAGGGCCCATATCTATACAGGAAGAATGCAGAGTCCCTGTAATCACAACTTCAGAGGTAAAAGCAGCACTCTCTAAAGCCAAAACACAGCATCCATGGGACCGGACAACATCCCAGGCTGCATTTTACATGAACTTCAGAATGAACTGGCTCCCCACCTAAGCACCATGTTCAATCATAGCCTCATGTCAGGCTTTGTGCCCACTGAATGGCTCACAGCAACAGTTATCCCACTCCACAAAGGGGGAGCCACCACTGATCCTGGGAACTATTGCCCTATTAGCCTGATGGGTCTGGTTTGCAAGGCCATGGAACGCATCATCATGGAATTCATAAACAAAGACATTGGTAACCTCCAAACCCTGGATTCCACCCTGTTCGTGTTTGTGAAAGGCAGATTATGCCTCCTGAACCTGACCGACTTCTTTGAGGCAGTCACCAAAGCCGTAGACATCACAATCATAAAGTTTCCCTTATAAACAAACACATTCAGAAAACTAATAACCTCATGCATATCAAAACTAGCCCTAAGTGGAGACATCCACCCCAACCCTGGCCCTACCATCTCCAACCCCAATCCTCATAATCAGACTAGAAACCACAACTTCTCCCATATTACAGCCAAAAGAAAGCCAAGTGACTTCCTTCTACTAAGCCTAAATATTAGAAGTATATCCAACAAAGTTCATGAACTCCATGCCACCATAGACTTGTACTCCCCAGATATAGTCATCCTGACAGAAACCTGGCTAAAACCTCACATTACCAGTGAGCAAATACTCCCTACAGGTTACGGCATACTAAGAGTAGACCGGCTAAACAAGAAAGGAGCCGGTGTAGCTATAATATCTAAACAGTATCTAAACATCCAGATCTTAAAATCATCAGCTCCACAAATAGGCAGTGAAGAAATAATATATACCAACCTCAAAATAAACCAAAACAAAACCATCAACATAATTGGATGCTACTTCCCACCTGGCCAAAACATCCCTCCACTAGAAAACCTCCTCAGCTGGTCTACCCACCATCTCCCCCAAGAAACTATCATTTTAGGTGATTTCAATATTGACTGGCAATCCTGTTCTGGCAACCATCCAACCCATCATCTAAACCTTCATGGCTTCACCCAACTAGTCCAGTCACCAACCAGGATAAATAAAAACTCCAGCAAGCACACTACCCTGGATTGGATACTAGTCAGTAAGAGCCCCTAGTCATATATAACAGGCTGCTTATCAGATAGCCTCAGTGATCACTCCCCAACATTCCTACTCAAAAAATACCTATACCAAGCTAAACCTGCCATCTACTGTCAAATACGTAAAAAACTAAACTTTAACCCACTCACATTCATCTCATCCCTCAAAGAATGTTACTGGCATCCTCTAAAGTACCTCAGTCTTGATGACGCAGTTGAATTTTTTAATACTACCTTCCTGAGCGTACTTAATTACCATGCCCCCATAAGACTTTCCAGAACCAAAGCACAACCCTCCCCATGGCTACAGAAAACCACTAAGTCAGAAATGAAAAACAGGGATAAAGCCTGGGAGCACTGGCGTAAAACCAAAACCCCCTCAACTAGACAGAAATTTCTAGAACTACGCAATAGAGTCAAAAAGCTAATAAAACAGGACAAATTCCAATACTACCAGTCTGCCCTAGACTCTTCACAACACAGCCCCAAACACTTTTGGTCCTCCATAAACTCCATCCTCCACCCAGGTAAAGTCAGTACCCCTCCTCCTAACATCCCTCACTCCTCAGAAAATATTGCTACCTCATTCAACACACACTTCACACAAACCATACTATCACTAGCTAAACAACACAACCCCCCTCCGCTCCAACCCACACCTTCAACTAGTAATCTCCCCACTGCCTTCTCTTTTTCTCCTGTACCTACCTCCAACATAAAAAAACTCTTAACTAAACTTAAGCCCACCAAATTAGCAGCAGACAACCTCCCAAGTGAATAACTACAAATCTTAGCTGATACTCTGGCCTACCCAGTATCCATCTTGATTAACCGATCTCTGTCAGAAAGTTACGTTTCCACACTGTGGAAAGTATCACATATAATTCCCCTCCACAAAGGCGGACCCTCCACAGAACTAACCAATTACCACCCCATAGCTATTTTCTCTCCACTCTCCAAAATACTAGAGAGATGCATACACTCTCAGGTCTCAGACTACCTCCTTACTAACAACCTCCTTTCCAATACTCAGCATGGTTTCTGACCAAACCATAGCACCACCACTGCCTTACTCTCCTTTACTAACACTATCCTTCAGCATAAAAACAATGGCTATCTCCCCACTGCTACTTTCTTAGACCTATCTAAAGTATTTGACATGGTACCACACAAACAACTTATCTCTGTCCTCAATAACCTATCCTTCTCTCAATCAGTCACCAACTGGTTTTAGAGTTACTTGTCTGACCGCCAACAATCCGTTGTATGGCAGAATGACATATCTCCCCAACTACCTGTCTCATAGTTCATAGTTCATAGTTCATAGTAACCCTCCCTTGCCATTTTTAGCCCAGCCAGCCCTATCTTTGTTAGCCTCAAACCCTGCACCTTGTGTTTTTAAGGCAAACACCTTACCATTAGGCCACCCTCCCAACCCCCATTGTAAGCCCCATTTAAGGTTCCCCAAGGATCCATCCTTGGACCCCTACTCTTCTCTGTTTTCACCAATAATCTAGCCTCTGCCACCAAACATGGCACACTCATACAATACGCAGATGACTCGACCATCATCTGCTCAGCCCAGTCCCTACCCAAACTGCAAAAAGTCACACAGGAAGCCTTTTCCTCTGTTGAAACTTGGTTATCCAATGCCCAATTAATACTCAACCCAAACAAAACTAAACTACTCATCTTCCAATCCACCAAACATACTCAAAACAACTCTCACTTTAACATCACAGCAAAAGACAACACCACTATATACCCAACTGAACACACCAAATTGCTAGGAATGGAAATAGACAATAAACTAAAATTTGACATTCACATATCCATGACCATAAAAAAAGTCCACAAAAAACTAGGAAAATTATACAGAAATAAGCAACTTCTCACCAAAGCAGCAAAGATTTCAATAGCAAATTCCCACCTTATCTCCACCCTACTTTATGCCTCTCCAATATATACCAACCTAAGGCAATGCTATCTAAACAAGCTAGAGACCTGCTACAACAAAATCGCCAAATTAGCCACAGGGGCATCCTACTGTAGTCACCACTGTCTCTCACTTGCTGAACTGGGCTGGCTTGAACTCCCTCACCTCCTTCAATGGTATCAACTCTCACTCGCCCACAAACTAGTAAACCATCCACTAAATGTCCCATCTACTCCAACCCTATCGCACCACCAGACCACTAAGATCCAGCAACAAAAATCAATTGCAGATCACTAAAACCAATAACTCTGCTGGGGAAGCACTATTCTCTTGCACCATAGCCAAATTATGGAACTCCCTCCCACCCACAATTACCTCCATACAATCATGCACCCACTTCAAAACTTTAAGCGCACCTAAAAACATGCTGGCTATGCCCTTGCAACTCCCACTCTAATATCACCCACCCCATCCAACCACTACCTTTCTTTCCACTCCACTAACTACCTTGATTATAGCAAGCTCAGATGCTCATAAGCCTAGTACTTATTATACAGCAGGAACTTCTTATTGTAACATTTGTTAATGTCTGTTATGTACTTCACAGATAAAGATTCTAGTTGTCTACTGATGTACTATGTTCTTCATCTGTAAATATGTTGTAAGTAATTGCTATGTTAAATTGTTAATCGCTATGCAATCCAATGTAACTACTGTCTGTTTATTTTAACTGTGGAGCTTTTCTCTCCGGGCCTCTGCTGAAAATGGACCTACGTCCAGTCGGACACTCCCGGTCAACAAATATAAATAAATAATAAATAAATAAAAATAAATAATATTGTGCTTTTTACTTTGATGTGTTATTCTGAAGAAGTCATTGTGAAAGGACTAACGAAAGCGCTAAATCCATTAAATATTTGTTCATCTCTTACTGCTTCCTTGCCACTGTGTTTTTTATTTCTTGTTTTAGAACTACAGAAAGTTCCTGGAAAAGTAAGGCAGTGTAAGGATTCATTGCCTTCTGCACATTTAGATTAGCAACTGTAGAGACAGAGACTAAAAGTGCCTCAGTCTATATCAATAACAAGCATACCTCTAGGTTGGCTAAACAGGCTAATGCACTGGAGTTCCTTCATGTCCAGATTACCAAAGACAAAGCCCAGTACCATATCCTAATAAGCTGTAGGTCACCCTTTATGCCTCATCAAACTCATAGCTCATACTTAGACCTACTGGAGAAACTCACCATTCAACCACATACCATACTCATGGGGGATTTTAATTATCCATCTATAAATTGGGAATCCTGCAAGACCACAGATTTGCAGGTGCAGAGATCCCTAGACTTTGTAAATTCAAACACTCTGGACAAGTTACTCCATATGCCTACTAGAGGTATAAACATATTGGACCTGGTACTCACAAAAATGCGAAAATCTTGCATTACCCACTCCCTCACACACTGTTGTGTCCTCTCCGGTAAGGAGAAATCACAAAGCAGTCTCCTTAGAAATAAGAATCAATTCTGTAATCCCAGCAAACTCTGTAACAGTTAGAAAGTTCTCCAAGGCCAGTTACCTTTTATTAAGTGATAACCTGTCAAAATTTCAAGTTCCTCCAAATCCAGATAACACTATAGCAAGCCTAAACCTAACTCAACAAACAAACCACCCTGATGGGATCCAAAATTAAACAGGTTGTACAACAAAAGAAAAAATGTCTTAGTTAAAATTAGGAGGTTTAACACCAAAAAATATATGAACTCTCTAATAAAACTAAATATTGAATAAGAAAAAAATTTGGCTCCAACTTTACCTCCCTCTCATCCCCAGCCCCCCCCCCTTGGAAATACCATCTAACATAACCCCTCCAACTATAAGAAGGGAGCAGGTCTTAGATGTGCTCTCTAAGGCTAAGAATACAGCTTCAGTGGGCTCTGGTAATATCCCAGGATGCTTCTTAAATAGCCTGAAATATGACCTGTCATGGTCTGTACTGTCACTATTCAAACATAGCCTCCACACTGACTTTGTTCTAGCTACTTCACCAACCAGTCTTTTGATATAACTATTAGTGGTGAGAACATTCCATTTCCTTTCAATAATATTTTTTTATTTTTTTTTTTATTTTACATTTGTTGACCGGGCTAGTCTAGCTGGATATATTTTCATTTTCAGTAGAGGCCCGGGGAGAAAAGCTCCACACAGATATACAAAGTATAAAATATTGTTACATGGTAAAAAAGGAATACAAAACAAAATAAAAATAAAAACAGGTAGATTTACATTCTTGAGATAAAAACACTTGAGAAAAGTTCCAGTATATAGAGTAAAGTTTAAGAGAGCTAGATCAGAATATAATACAGTAAGAGTTATGTACCATAGATAAAAACACTTGTGAAACAGTACAGTGAGCAGAATATAGCTTAAGACAGCTCAAAACAGAATAGTAAGAGTTATATACAGTAGATCATATGAGGTAGTAGTATTTAAAAGCTAAGATTATTAGAGTTTAAATAGGGTCAGTCTAATTTACAAGTCAAAAGCATGTAAAGGTTTGGAAGTATGGCAAGAAGAGGAAGAAAGAGGGGTGAAGAAGATGGTTAGTCAGGGTTACTACAAGGGCATAGCCAGTGCATTTGAAGGTATTTTCTAAGGTTTTGTTTAAAGAGTGGTAAGGATGTAGTTAGAGTTAGTTCAGTGGGTAGTAGGTTCCAGTGTTTTCCTGCTGTGTTGGTAAATAGAGAGTCACCACCTGTATTATTAGACTTTGTTAAACTGGCAAGAGGTTTGCTAGAAGAACGTAGGGAGTTCAGATTATTATATGGGACTATAAGTTTTGAGAGTATAGGGGTATTATTGGGCTGGTAAAATAACTTGTGGGCAATTGTGAGTTGGGGGATAATCAGATGGTTTTGGAATTCGAGCCAATTTAGTTGTCTAAGATTAGTACAGTAATGGGTTCTAAAGGGATTGCCAGTAGCAAATCTGGCGATATTATTATAGGAGGTTGCTAATTTGTTAAGGTTGGTTTTCTTAAGGTTGGTAAATATAGGTGAAGCATACAGGAGGGTTGAGATTAGATGGGAGTGGGCAATTTTGGCTCTGGCTGCTGAGGTTAAAAAGGGTTTTATTCTGTATAAGGAGCCTATTTTTCTGTTTACTGTTTTAATGGTGTTGTTTATATGGTAATCAAATGAGAGATTATTATCAATGTTTATACCTAGAAGTTTAGTGGTAGTATCAGGGAGAATAACAGTTCCATTATTTGATGAGATTGAAAAGTCTAATGGGGAAGACCTAGTGGTGGGTGTAAAGAGAAGGAGTTTTGTTTTTTTAGCATTGGGAAGGAGACAGCGTTTGGTAAACCATGTTTCTACAGTGTTGAAGACATCTTGAGTAAGAGAATATAGTTCAGATTGAGAGGTAGATGAGCATATTAGTGTGGAGTCATCCGCATATTTATTACATATTTTCATACTGTTTGGGTAGGTTATGGATATTTTTAATTGTTATTCTGTTCCTTATGATGATCAGTGTTTCAATCTACAAAGTAAGGTCTAGCAGAAATATTTCTGTCTGCTATCATTTCTTCTTCTAGCTCACCATCTGCAGCTGGATTTTATTCGTTCTCAACAAAATCACTGCACATAGATTTTAAAGTAGTGGATAAGTCATTATTGTCTGTGGTAACTTATGATGCTCAAATGTCTCAACTGTCCCTGTTTTGGAGAAACATTCCTATTTTCAGGCCTGATTTAGCAGTGCACAGGATGTCCCCATTTTTGTTGGTATGTCCCTAACTGAGGCCTGATTTACCTCTACACAGTTTTCTGAATCCTACTCTCACCACATGTGATTTTTCATGTTGTCTACTTCACAGAAAACCCCACCACATGACCACCATACCAGTGGCAACAATACTTTAAAGAAAGAGAATAAACATCTTATATTTCCCTTTTCCTGAAGGAAAAAAATGACTTTTCCTGATGGAAGTTTGCAATATAGTTCATTAAGTCTACAGATTTTACACTGTCTTGTTGATAATGTGCTTATATTTTCCCATCATCTTTGCCACGTTCTGTTTTTTAAACATGCATTTCTAAGTAGTATCCCACATTTCTGCTGGAAGCGGAAAGAGTTATATGCTATCTGATATTAATTTTTATGCCAATTAGTTCTCCAGATTTTTAGCTGGATGTCAGTATTTTTCATGGGCCTCTTGTGCCTATTTTCAATGTCTGCAGGTTGAGAGGTATGGCAATGTGCTATTCATTTGTCCATTAACTGAATTCTTATATATATATATATATATATATATATATATATATATATATAGGCTACTTCAATTCACCTAAAGCTCATTTGCCTGACAATGATTTGAGAGAGACCAAATCACCTAAACTTCACTTCACCTAAAGTTCACTTCACCTAAAACTCATTTCACTGATAATTAGCACTGGCAGTCTGTAGAGCACTGTAAGGTAAGTAAAAGGTTTATGTCCTTTTCCCCACTGTAGTGCGACTCTGGAGTTAGTATATATAGTTAGGGTGTGTGTGTGTGTGGGGGGGGGGCATAGCCCCCCACCTAGTTTGATTTTATATCCTCTGGTTTGGTTATATATTGTTTAGTAAAACCAATAGAAGCTCCCAAACTTTAGTTTCTCCCTAATGTTGTTAAACATTAACTGAACAAGTCTATTCACTTTGTAGTACATTTTCAGAAGTCTAGGACAGAGACAGTCAGAGTGGCTGTTTCATAACACACAGACACACACATATACACACACACACATACACACACACACACACACACACACACACACACACACACACACACACACACACACACACACACACCATTCCTTAAACTTGTTAAGAGCATAGTACCACATGCTGCAATTGCTCAGCAGGCCTGTGATCCTTGGGCAAAGTACTTCATGCTCACCACTAGGTGCTACTCAAGTGGTGAATCACAGCTGCATCCTAACCCCTATGTTGGACAAGTGAACAGTGGCTGCACATTCCCATTCTGCCTGGCCTGTTGTCTTCAGTGCCTTTGTTGCTAACTGAACACTGGTTGTCTAGATCCCAGTTAGGTAAGAATTTATTGACTACCTCAGTATAGGTATGTATTGTGGTGATGACCTGTTTACTGACAGAAGTGGAAGTAGAGAGACATTATGCCCCCTAACCAAGTCAGTAGATGCACTTCTCAGAGGTAGGGCTAGAAGGTTTTAGAAGGCTTTAGGAGTAGTGGTTGTCACTAAACATAAGGCAGTTCCTATGGTTATTGCTGACAGAATAGTCAGGTGAGAGGTATGGTACACTTGCAGCTTCATGATGATTAATGTTGGGCAGAGCTCCTTCAAATTCAGTTCATCATAAGCACTGGGATATATACAAATAGGTTAAGTTTATATAGCTACTGATAAGGCTTTATTTATTTACATTTTGGTTACCAGAGCAGAGCACTGATTAAAGCATGACGAACTGCAGGCTCAGCCTGGGCTGCATTCAGAATAGTTGCAACAAAAACGTAAAACAAGCTAGTCAAAAAAAGGAGTTATTGTAGATGCAGAGATTGTTACTGGTATGGACTAATTGAAGATAAGAGCCTAAAGTGGTAGTGAGAGGGTTAGTTAGGTGTTGAAGTCAAGAGTTAAATTGGCACAGTGATTGCTAATGAAAGGGGGTAACTGCCGCTAGTGCTACTGGTATGGTTAGTTTGATTTCTAAGGTGTGGTAGTGAAAAACGTGGGACAGCTTCAGGTAATAACTAAGGATTGCAAAGTAGCTAATGTGAACAGTCTAGCAAAAGTGATACTATATATAGCAACAACAGCCTGACTGCAGAGTTATCAGTATAAAAAAAAATTAAGAGCCAGACAAGTCTGATAGCAATCAAATCATTCTGCTCCACTGTAAATCCAGCATTACCCACAAAAAGAAGTCCAGATATGTCAACTGCTATAACATATGTGTGTTGTTATAGCTACTGAAGATAAAAGCTATAGCGGCCATTTTCTCAGCTTTGGGAAGTGCAGATGTGAAACATATGTACTAATGGGTAGAATATAAACAACTATCCTCTCTCAAGGCAGTAGGAAAACAAAAAATGTTTTAAAAAAAGTTACGGACTCACACCAGGGACATCTGGTACTAACAAACATCCTCAAGTAAAAGTTAAGAAGCATGGGTACTCTTGAGTTCTTAAAAGAAAAAAAAAAACTGTCACAAACTGCATTCACCAAAATGTACAGTGTAAGTCTAGGCAAGGTGCAGGAGTCTATATTAGAACATCGAAGTTTCAGAACTTCGAATGTTCTAATATTGAACCCTATTCAGCAAAAGTTGAAAATATCGAAGCAACAGAAAACCAAATTTTTTCCTAGGGAAAGAATTTGGTTGCCCATTTCTGCTGCTTCAGTATTTTCAGCGCTGGGTGGAAAGTTACGGGTCGGGTTCAGGTAAGTGTGCGATTGACTGCGGGTTAGGGTAGTTAGGGTTAGGGTGCAGGTTAGGTATGTGTGCGATTGTGTGGACGTGAGGGTTAGGACAGGTTAGGTGAGTTAGGGTTAGGGCGCAGGTTATGTATGTGTGCGATTGTGCGGACGTGAGGGTTAGGGCAGGTTAGATGAGTTAGGGTTAGGGCGCTGGTCAGGTAAGTGTGCGATTGTGTAGACGTGAGGGTTAGTGAGGGATAGGAGAGTTAGGGTTAGGGCAAGGGTGAGGTGAGTGTGCAATAGTGACGGGCCTTAGGGTTAGGGTTTGGGTTAAGGTAAGTGGATAGTTAGTGGTGTGTGTATAGTTTAGTGTAGGGTTAGGTGTAAGATTTTAGGTGTACGTGTGTGGATTGCTGTTTGTTTAGTGTGCTTGTGTTGTGTGTATGTGTTTTGGAACAGCAAATTTTTTCCCTAGGAAAAAATTTGCTGTTCTGTATGTTTGATGTTTTCAGCTTTCGCTGAATAGGATTCGATATTAGAACATTCGAAGTTTTGAAACTTCGATGTTCTAATATAGACCCAAAGTGCAGGACATCAGGAAGCATTACCGTAACATAGAAGATGGTGAAAGTCGACAACTGATCTACAAAGTTTGCAGATACAATGCCATTATCTAAACAGGTAAGCAATTTTTTTTTAATTACATGATATGCTAATAAGGCAGCCTGGAACCATATAAGGTTGGGCACACACTACATTTACATGCTTTCTGAACTGTGTTTATGTGAAAGGTAGGCTAAACAACATTCCATCCTCCAGAACCATGGAAAATGTAACATGCAAGCCCTAACCTCAGCAGTGCTACAACCCTGGGAACACAAAGCAGCATCCATATTATTATGCCCATCACTGGCATTCTAGGCAGCCACATAGTGCCTGTCATTTCACACAAGCAATGCACTGACTTTATCTTATAACCACACCTTGTATGGCCATATACAGTAGTTTGGTGCATTGCAAAATCTGCCCTGGACATCACTGTTCATAGTGGCCTCCCTATAGCTGCCTTGAAGTGTGCTGTATGTGTGTGCAGAATGCACAGGACCATCATGTCATGCTACCTTCGCAGTGTACCATATACTTACTGTCCAACACACTGCACACAGGCTTTGGGCACAACTTCAGCTTTTAAATCGTGTGCTAGCAGCAGCAGCAGAAGTATGTTGACAGTGTCTGAAATGAAGCAAAATCTTTGAAACTGACAGACCCAGTAATTCAGTTTTCTCAACACTTTTATGAACAAGATTAAGCAATTAAGACTTGCAAAACTAAAGATTTATGCAAATCAAATGCACAGATACATTTTTTTAAGTCACAATTTCTATAATCTTCAGTGAGTCAAAAGGCACAGACTGAAATACACAGTTTTGCAAATGAAGGAATTATTGCAAAAGTGATTTTCCAAATGGGCCATAGTTTTAGGACCTGCTGTGTTGGAAAATATGGTTCTGTTCATATTTGTGGAGATTATATATTTTTTCTAAACAAAGTTTCACTTCATGAACAGTATCCTATTTTAAAATTGAGGGATTTATTTGAGATGTTGTAGGTGGTCAGCAGTTTACCAAACATGACATACATATCAACAGTTAGTTTTAAATAACCAATCTATGCAAAATATGAATAGTGGCATTCATAAAGGGTTGTCCTATTATAGCATATTGCCTTTATAAATCCCATCACCACCTGAAATATTTCAGATAAATAGAACAAACTTACTAATCTATATGGTGCTGCCATTTACTTAGACAACATTTCAGTATCTGGCAAAATCGAAGCTGGACAACACTGAGATCTGCTCTGAGTTACATCACAATGGCAATACATATACAGAGCCAACTGATATTGCCGGCAGGTTCAGTGTGAACTTTACTCCCCCTTTCACCCCCTAAAGGGCTTATCACAATACTTGAGGAATGCCAAGTCCCTATTATCACAGCTACACAAGTAAAAAACGCACTGTCCAAAGCCAAGAATACAGCTTCCATGGGACCTGATAATATCCCTGGTTGTGTTCTACATGAATTACAAAGTGAAGTAGCACCACACCTGAGTACCCTGTTCAATCACAGCCTCATTTCAGGTTTTGTTCCTATTGAATGGTGCACTGCTACGGTCATCCCACTCCACAAAGGGGGAGCGACTACAGACCCTGTGAACTATCCCCCCATTAGTATGATGACTGATATGTAAGGCTATGGAGCACATCATAATGGACCTAATAAATAACAACATAGGGAATCACCAAACTCTGGACCCCACACAGTTTGAGTTTGTGAAAGGTAGATCATGCCTGCTAAACCTGATAGACTTCTTCGAGTCTGTTACCAGAGCTGTGGATGAGGGCATGGTAGTTCACACAGCCTACCTAGATCTTGCCAAGGCTTTTGACACCATCCCTCACTCAGGAATCATAGATAGACTCACTAAACTGGGCATTAACCCCTATGTCATAAGATGGGTTGTCAACTGGCTCACTGACAGAACCCACACTGTGAAAGCAGCGGACTCTAAATCTGACTACCAACCAGTTACAAGTGGTGCCCCACAGGGATCGGTCCTAGGTCCTCTCCTGTTTGGCATCTACTTCTCTGAAGTTCAAGCCAACACAAAGGGACTCTGGCTGACCAAGTTCGCAGATAATTGCAAACTGGGAGCAATTATTGATTCTCCAGCTGATGTAGACATTCTACAAAAAAGGCCTCACTGGACTGGTGCCAGAACCATGGCTTTAAGCTCAATGCCAAAAAGTACATTGTCATTCCCTTTGGGAAAAAGTCGGTGCCCATGAACTACCACATAGGTGGAAGTCCACTAACACTGAAAGTGTGATAAGAGACCTGGGGACACAGGTTGATAGCAACCTCTCCTTTGATAACCACCTTCTATGTGGCACATCTCATTACAAAATGTTTCTCATCCAGGAAGAAAGAGGTCATAATCCCTCTCTACTTCTCCCTCATTAGACCTATTATAGAATACAATGCCACATTTGGTATGTACCTCACTAGACACCTACAACAACTGGAAAGGCCACAAAAGTATCTCACTAAGAGGATCTTAGGCCTTTGACACATGCCCTATACGGACAGACTCAAAAAACTCCAGCTATACTCTGTCTCTTATCGCCTACTTAGAGGCAATCTCTGCTTGACCTACATAGCCATGTGTGACCCAGAGCTGCTACATATGCTACACCTAAAGAAATCCCAATCCCTCCATGCCACATGCTCCAGGGACCTAAGCCTCATTACCACAATAAACAGAACATGTTGAAGAGACAGATTCCTAACCCAGAGATTTCCCATACTCTGGAGCAAACTTCCCATTCACGTCAAGCAGAGCACTTTTCTGGCCCTCTTTAAGAGAAATCTTGATAAGTGGATGGGCAATAGGAAGTTCACCCCAGGGATCACTTCAGTGGCCTTGCTTGACAGGGCACTGGGAACTAACTTTGGGCGGCATGATGCCAGGGAATCTTCTTGGGCTAGGCTTATATAGGCTCCAGGTCCGTTAGCCTAGTACACACCTATGAACCTATGACATTTGCATACTCTGGACAGTTTTGTTCAGAATGCAAAAAGAATGTTTTAAGGCCACATCAAAAAGGCAAATCAATCAAACTTTTCATAGCATATTGAGCATGTTTCCAAGTTACAAATCACAGAATGAAACTGTGCTTATTGGGGAGGAAGGTGGATGTAACTAATATAAGCAAACAAACCCGATCAGTTTTGTCTCTAGGTGTGTGGGTGAATTATTGCATTTTTTACACTAAGAAAGGTATTCTACAACTTAGAAATTTGAAAAGATTTGCTTCAGTGATGTCAAAGATTTAATTAAAGGAATACAGGAACACAGGAGTAATAGAGAAATAATCATGGGAATCATAAGATCGGAGATGCAGTTGGTTCACCCAGTACCTGGAACCATTCCCTGATCTTTTGCTCCTTAATGATTGAGAAGAAAAAAAAAAAAGGTCAGTATTCTTAATCATACTTGGTGATCCTGAAATGTTCTGCACCCTAACCCACTCCTCCTTCCAGAGCTGAGAAAAAAATATTGTAACAAGCAGTTGCTACAGTTTATGCACAATGAACACAATGAGCTAAATCACTTAAGTCATTAAAAAAACATCAGTTTAAACTGCAGCAAACTGCTTGTTACATTTGTAGTAAGCAGATGCTACAGTTTATACCACTCACAGAGCAAATAACCTAAAAAAACTATTTATTATTCTTTTAAAATGTAGTTTCCTCCAGTTATACCACAGATATAACTCTAAAAAGCTCAGCTTTGACTGCAGGTACAATATCAACATTTAAAAGGTATGCGCTATTATTAAAGAGCGATCTGGATTGCCCAATCATAGACTCTAACACTTTGTACCCATGGCAGCTGCCTCTTTCACCCCATTCTTGCTACGCTACTGCATAAGACACCTAGCCATATACTCCTTTAAGTATTTAAACTTAAAAGTTCTTGCCACCCATGTCAAGCACTTAATACTGCTTATCTCCCAAATCAAGCAGGGCCTTACATGATAAGCTTGGTGTTGATTTTTGTCTACCCATCCAGTCATCAAGACTATCCTTCAAGGCAGATAAAGTAGTACTTTGCTTGTCCTGTTGTGTGAACTTTTTCTATAGGCTGGGAATCCACTGCTTTAGGAACCTATTCCTCTGAGTCTTGTTGATGGTTTGGTATAAGTTCAGGTCTCTAGTGAGGGTGTTTGTAGAAGAACTGGTTTTGCAAAAGAATAGAAGGTCAAATAGGACTGGGTCTTTCATGGTTCAAAAAGTTAGACACAGGTCACTCCAGAACTAAGCTACTGAGTACAGGATATATTTCATGATACTAGAGGCATTTAAGACCTTTGATTTCTTGGTTAGAAATCTTTGGGGTCTATCCAGTTGAGCAATATTCTTGGATTTGTACATAATAAAGGGGGCACTCTACTAATGATGAGTCTGATAACGGAACTTCTTTGGTTTTTAAAGATATTTCCTTGGTAATTAACTGGACCAGATAGAAGGATTTCCTGACTATGGCAGAAACATGATGATCAAATGAGGGAGGGAGAGAGAGAGAGAGAGAGAGAGAGAGAGAGAGAGAGAGAGAGTTATCCATATAAGTACCCAGGTCTCTTATGATCATCTTTCTTTGAGGAGGAGTATCATGAGGTGGGCACAGCCCTTTTTGATGAATTCTACCATAATGCACTTTTTTGTATTTAACATTAGGCCATTTTCAGTGCACCAGGAATGTGCACATTCCAACCATTGCTGGAGCAGTTTAGTATCAATGGATGAGCACATAACAGTGCCCAGTTTGCAGCCATCAAAAAACTTGGCCAACCACATTTCTGAGATATTGGCTTTGATGTTTGCAAAACAAGTGCCCTACCACAGTTCCTTGTTGCACTCATTACAATTTTATATTCAGAGAGTATACCAGCAACTTTCACAACTTAGGATCTGCTGGATAGCCAGTTTGCAATCCAGTAGACAGCGTAGGGGGTTACAGTAAGTTTGTCTAATTTTTCAATGATTCTATCATGAGGAATTTGTATCAAAATCCTTGTCCAGGTCAAGATAAACAGTGTGCACATAGTGACCATTGTTCACAGTCTCTGTAACTTTTTCAAAGAAGTGTATTAGTGTCAGGAGGCAGTATCTGCCCTTCACAAAACCAAACTGGAGTCTACTTTAGTTAAGTTGTTTATGTCTGCTATGATATGTCACATGGATTTGCTTACATTGCTGGTAACGCAGAGCGGCCACCTTTGTGTAGGGAAGTCACAGTGGCTGTTCTTCAGGCATCAGGCACAAACTCCATAGACAGAAAAGCTGAAGCTTAAGTAGAGGCATAGATGGTGCTCACTGGGCACTGATGTGAGTACAACCTAGAAAGTTGTCTGGTCTCATGGAATTATTACTTTTAGCCTTTGACAGAGATTCTAAGGAATTACTAAAAGGTTGTTTTAGGGGAAATGAATCTTCAGGCATACTGGAAACAATAATCTGGGTATGTGTTCTAAAGTTAGCTCTAAACTTGTCTGTTCATATATTAGCTACATCCTTGTCATGAATTGTGCTGCATAAATTAAGACAGAATATGCACTGCTTTATGCTTTCTTGAAAAAGCAAACAACTGAAACTGATTGCATCTCTTTGCTTAATATAGCAATTTATATCTTTCTTCACAGTCAAAGAGTGCTGTTTCATTTTAAGCAAAACAAGCTAAGTGTACATTTTTAGGCAATGAAGTCATTTTTTACAACATGAGATTAATGCAGTGAAAAGGTAAATGCCATTTTCTGGTGCAACACCACTGACAGTTTTTGGGAATGTTGAATTATTACAGCAAAAAAAGTCTGTTATTTTGATACACTTGACTTTTTGTGGAATCTATTGGAGATATCAGTGCTGTTAGATTGCTACTCTGTGACTATTTTGGTTTATATGTTTTTTTTTTCCCTGCAGCAGACCATTGGCTATTCCAAAGGAGTCTCCTCAGCTACTGGGTCTACCAAATATCTTTCTGTCTCATGTTTAGGGACTGAGATGCGAATTATTATTTTTTTTTTGGGGGGGGCAGCATCATATTGCTGCTGAGAAAGTTCTTCTCCATAAACCTATTCCAGTCCCCTTGTATACCTGAGCTGCCTGAGGGGATGGAGTACAATGGTCTCATGGTATATTGTACACTTCTCATATGATTCAGCAAAAGCCCTGCTCTCATTGTAGGCAGCAATTCCCCATGCGTTCCCAGTATCCACCAAGGACTAAGTGCAGATGTTTGCTCGACTGCAAGCCCTCCCCCCAAGAGCAACCATGCCCATCCTCCTTGTGTAAGCCCTTCCCCCAAGAACAACCATGCGCATTTTCCTTGCTTCACTGTAAAGTGCCTAAACCGCCCACTAAACTTGGGTTACCTGGGCAGTAGTTGGGACTTTATCCCACTATGCCACAGCTTTCTCTTCTTGGTTTACAGTTCAGATATTTGGGTCTATATTGAAACACTGAATGCTTAAAACAGCGAATGATGTTTCATGAACCCTTTTTCAGCGAAAGCTGAAAATGTTGACACCTCAGAATAGCAATTTCTTTCCTAGGGAAAGAAATCGCCGTTCCAACCAAAAAAAAAAAAAAAACAGTAAACACTTCCAAACACATACACACGTACCTTAACCCTAAATGTACCCCCCCCCAAAACAGTAAACAGCTGAAAACACATATGCACATAACCCAACCATACATCTAATGGAAAAAAAAGTAAACATTTTAAAAAATATGCACGTACCTTAACCTGCACCCTAACCCTAAGGTCAGTAACTGTTGCACATTTACGTAAACAGTTACAAACACATACACACCTTAACCCTAATTCTACCACCCCAAAACAAAAGTAAACAGCTTAAAACACATATGCACTTAACTCAACCGTACATCTAACGCAAAAAACAAAAAAGTAAACACTTTCATACATATGCACTTACCTTAACCCACACTCTAACCCTAAGGTCAGTAACTCTTGCACATTTACACTCATGAGCTATACCGGACAAGGGACCACACTACAGTGCAGAACACGGCAAAGCAATGAAGCGGTCGACTTCTTTCCCAAGGAAAGAATTCACTGAACAGCCACTTCGCTGTTTTGCTTGTTCTCTGTCGATGAAAACGCATTCGACAAAATGTGTTTTCATCGTTCTAATAGGAACCCCAGATATTTGCATTATTTCTTGTCTTTTGCTATGATTTTATTGCAGTCTGTTTTGATTTAAATTTGTTGTTGTTTTACTTTAAACTTGTTTTTCTTGAAATTTAAAAAAAAAAGGTTCTTGGTTAGGATGAATTAGCAAATATTTGTGTTGTGTTATGAGAGAAGCTGAGAACTAGCATTTTTATTTAAGGTAAGCAGAAAAGGATGAGGTTTAATCTGTAGAAACGACCTATACCCATTCACTGCTGCTGTATGTCTATTTGGATTTCTTGCTTTATAATTTTCATACCTGCAATGTTTCTTTACCGTTGCTCCTGCTTTACTGTAGTATGTTTTAATTTAAAATTGTCGTTTTACTTTATAGTTGTTTTTTTTTCTCTTGGAGTTTTAAAGAAAGTGCTTAGTCAGGAATGGTTAAAAGTCTGTACTGCATACTCTCACTGCAATGAGTTAAAATCTTTCTGAACCTTGGGAAAAACTGAGAAGCAGCATTTTTATTTTTGATAAACAAAACAGGACAATGTTTAATCTATGGTACCTGCCAATGGTCTGTACTTCCTGTTCTGTGAATATTTTACTTCTTTTCCACCAAAGCACCCTCTCCCTGTTATGCCCTTAAACTCGGAGGCTCTTGCCTGCCCCTTGTGTAAATCTGACATTAAAAATGTCTCCCAGTCTTCTCTCATTTGCTCACACTTGAAGGTCATATGTGGAAGGCCCTACCCAAAGACTGATGATGTTTGAGTTACCCTTTCTGTCATATCTTACCACCTACTACATGCTCACTGCAATATCAACATTATTAATTATTAATACACCTGTTCTAGCCTACCTATAACATTGCCAGCCTAGTTCTTAGTACTGTCTACAAATGAGTAGAAATGCCCAGCTAGTAAATAAGATCTATACAGGAAAGAAGAACCTATCATGCATCTCCTGATTATCAAAATTACAGTGAGTTATACATTCAGGAAAGAAGAAGTTGTGCTAAGGACTGGTGTGCATATCTGTACTCTATACTGCTGGGTTGCCTTTAGCAGCAGTCTGTAGCATTGCAGACATTGAGAGGAGAAACTTCAGTCAAGCCCTATGCAAACCTTGAAACTGATTAAAAGAGGGAGTGTTTTTTTTTTGTCGTTTGAGATGTACTACTGCGATTTCTGTGCTGCTCCTTATGGTGACAGGAAGAGCAGATAGTAAATATTTCTTAGTTTTTTTCTGCCAGTGGCTATTACCAGCAACTTTAAATTCATGAACTGCATGCAGTTTTGGTGGACATGTGAGACTGTATTTAAGGAGAGCAATTACACAGCTTGGTATGTTATACTATAGGGCTGCATTACCTGCACTCCTTAGTGATGAACCCATTGAGAGGAAAAAATGATGCAAAAAGCCATTGGAGCACTTGGGACTTAAAAGTGTTTGTCTGGTGCCAACAGAGTTGTACTTATATTCTATAATTCATTATTTAACAGAAATCAGTTTAGAATATATTTTTAAAATATTGGTGAAATGCTACATAAAGCAACTATGGATAGTAAAACAAGTTCATTTAGTCTTAGGGAAAACAAACCCCCTAAATTTACTATCAAACTTTTTGTTTGTGAGTTATTACGTATATGAGAACAGATTTTATCTACACACACACACACACACACACACACACACACACACACACACACAAACCCAGTTTGGCTTTGTCAAAGGCAGATCATGCCTTTTAAACTTGGTTGACTTTTTCGAAACAGTCACCAAAGCCATTGATGAGGGAAAGGCAGTCCATACAGCCTACCTCGATCTGGCTAAGGCCTTCGATACAATACCCCATTCGGGTATCATTGAAAAACTCATCAGCTTAAATGTCAACCCATACATCACAAGATGGGTTGCAAACTGGCTGGTGACAGAACACACAAGGCCATGTCAAACCCAGATTTGATGAATATGCTTCACCTCAAAAATCTAGATCCATCAGAGCCACAAGGGCGGGAGACTTAAACCTTGACACGGCTATTAATAGGACGTGCTGGAGGGATAGATTCATCACCCAAAGACTCCCTATGCTGTGGAACAAAATCCCGGTACATGTGAGGCAGAGCACCTCGCTGGCCTTGTTCAAGAGAAATCTTGACCAATGGATGGGAGATCGCAGATATACCCCAGGGATTACCTCAGTGTCACTGCTCGACAGAGGCACAGAAAAATAATGGGTATAGTTCCCCATACTAAAGGGGTGGCCTAAGCCACAAAACGATGGGCTAGGCTTGTAAATGCCCTCGGGCAGATAGCCTAGTATGAACCTATGAACCTATGAACCTATTGGATGAGTAACAGTATGTTCTGAAATCTTATGTTTAAAAAATCATGAGGTTTTACACACAGGAAAAGGCACTTAAGATGCAGGCAGCAGAATAAATAATCAATTGACTAGAAGAAGTAATCAAGCACCAGAAGAGGTGTTAAGAGAATACAAACATCAGCACTTAATAACATGTTTACAGAGTACACTATTCCCACAGGGATTACAGCTAGCGGTTTTAAGAGATGCAAACATTAGCACTTAATAAGATGTTAACAGAATATACTATTCCCACAGGGATTACAGCTAGTGGGATTAAGAGATACAAACACTAGTACTTAATAACATGTTTACAGAATACACTATCCCCACAGGGATTACAACTAGTGGGTGTAAGAGATACAAGCAATCAAGGAGCCTCAATCCTCACCACTAACACCAGTGAGGGGGGTCCATATAGGGAAAGGATAATAAATACACACACAGTAAAGTACAATTTCCCTTAAGAGCACACATAGATCACAGTCAGGCTGGGGCTGGTCTCTCCCTCTCTCCAGGTCCCCAATAAGACTCCTCACTGGCACAGCTACAGGGTCCAGATCTCAGCCTAGTGGGCAAGCTAACAACTCCAGCACCCTCTCTGTCCAACCAGTGGTTCACGTCCCTGCCCAAGTAACTGACACACACATACTTTGAGATAAGAGTTTATACAACCACACAGACACTCCTGGGAAAGGCTGGCATAGGTTCTCCAGCTGTGCCCCTTTTACTCAGACTATACAGTAAAAATCACTGCCACCACCCAGCTAATATTTATCAGCTACTCAAAGGCCCTTATTAAAGGGTACCCAGTTATACTGTTCAATATTATTATCCAAATGGTAAGTGCAACCAGTCAAGACTTATTTGGAGTGACTAGGTACAGTATTGCTACATACGTGCATTGTACTCTTAGAGCTTAAATTATCTCTACACAAAACAGCCACAGTTGAAAGGTTTAAAAATATTTAATAATAAATAATAAAAACACAAGCCAATATTTCTTACTACACAGTGCTAGTCAAGAGTTTAGAGATCACAGAGAAATACTTAAAATAATACCGTAGAAAAGTTCTGACATCACAGAAAACAAACTAGTCTAAGCTTCCTATTTTCTAGCTATATCTAAGAGAAAACATAGTTCTAAAATCCTACTTACATCTAGACCCAGGCAGAGCTGGTGATGTTGGATGTTCTCAAGACAAATGCTCAAATGCTCTCATTCGTATTCTCCTTAAATTGATAACACAGTACCACTGATTCATTTCAGATTACATAATTTCTTTCTGGTTCCCAGGCTAACAGAACTCAGAGGTTAATAGCCCTATTGATATTGCAGCTGGTCAGGAACCAGGACAATAAAAGAAATTATACATGCAAATTCTAGCTATTAACTCTGGCCTCAAAACAATAGGAAGAATTCCTTCATTGAGACAGCTCGGCTCCGAATTTTAACATCAAAGACAGTCATAAAATGCTTGAATTAGCTTTCTTACAGCAGAGTGCACTGTTGTTTCACTTTTGCAGTTCCACATCTAACAGCATTTTTTTTCCATTTAAGAGAACAAGCCTGTGGCTTATATTAATATTTACAAATGACAGAATTATCTACAAAATTCTATCTGGCTAGGCTGGCAGCCTTTACCTATCTTCACACATCTCCCCCCCAAGAGAACTCAAGCTAGTTTTTCAACTGACCCTTGAGAAACGTTGCTTGAGAGGGTTAGGTCTCCCTTAGTATACCTTACCCCATTCCCTGTCTTGAGAGTCCAACTGAATTGGGATTGCTAATCCCACTGTGATGCTGCACTGACATATCATATGCTTGCGACCCTAGGCTTCATCTTAGCAACTTAGCATTTTGCTGGCTGGCTCTGTTACTCCTTTTCAGGTCTGTAAGGGGAGCAGCTATGGTACTATAACTGGGGACGAACTTTCTGTAGTACCCTGCTGTCCCAAGAATGCCCTCACCTGCTTTTTGGTAACAGGTGCAGGGCATGCCTGAATGGCTTCTATTTTGGCAGGTACTGGCCTGATCTTACCACTCCCCACTCTATGTCCCAGGTATGAGACCTCTGCCATACCCACCTGGCATTTGCTCACCTTAATGGTCAACCCTGCCCTCTGTAGTCTGCCCAGCACCTCCCTGACATGTTGAAGGTGCTCTTGCCAGGAATGGCTGTAGATAGCAATATCATCTAGATAAGCAAGGGCAAGCCCTCCTGCTCCTGTTAGGATGTGATCTACCAGCCTTTGGAAAGTTGCTGGGGAATTTTTTATCCCAAAGGGCATCTTTGTGAACTCATACAAGCCAAAAGGAGTCACAAAGGCTGACCTCTCTCTAGCACTGGGAGTCAAGGGCACCTGGCAGTAACCCTTGGTAAGATCAATGGTTGTAATATACTTAGCCCCACCCAGCTGCTCTATGGCCTTGTCTGTCCTAGGCATGGGGTAAGCATCTGACTCTGTGTGACTATTTAATTTCCTGTAGTTCACACAGAACCTGGTGCTGCCATCCTCCTTTGGCACCAGCACCAATGGGGAGGCCCAGGGACTGTTGGACTCTTGAATCACCCCTACTTCCAACATTTCCTGAATCTCCTCCCTCAGAGTCTGTTTGACTCTCTCAGGCACCCTATAAGGGGCCTGCCTAATAGGCCTTTGGGGTCCTGTATCCACCTGGTGCAGCAGCAGGTGGGTGCACCCCGGTTTCCCTGTAAACATGTCCCCAAACTCCTGTAACACTGCTTGGATTTCTCAAACTTGGGTAAGAGATAGCTGCTGGGACATTGCTACCCCTTCCACTGAGGTATCAGTCCAAGCCTCACTGAGGAGATCAGTTACCAGATCTCACTCAGACTCCTCCTGCAATCCACTGCAAATGTTCAGCACAAGGTCACCTTATCATGGTAAGGTTTCATCATGTTAACATGGTACAATTTGTGCCCCTACCTCCTGCCTATCAGTTCCACCATGTAGTTAACATTGCTTACTTTTCTCATCACCTTGTAGGGTCCCTCCCAAGTGCTTACAGCTTGTTGTGTCTGACAGCAATGAGAACCATTACCTGCTGCCTCACATCATACTCTCTAGCTCAAGCATTCCTGTCATACCACGCCTTTTTCTGTTGTTGGGCTTCTCCCAGGTACTCCTGGGCCAAGCCCATAAGTTCCCTGAGCCTTGTCCTGAGTTTTAGGACATATGCCACAACAGACTCCTTGTCAGATTCATATTCAGCTTCCCATTCATCACGAATTCAATTTAGAAGTCCCCTCACCCTATGCCCATACAGCAACTCAAAGAGTGAAAAACCTGTGGATTCCTGGGGAGCCTCTCTTTAAACAAACAACAGATGGAGCAAATAATTGTCCCACTCCCTCGTAAACTGGTCTGCAAATGCCCATTGTGTGGACTTGATTGTAGAGTTTAACCGCTCAACAAGACCATTAGTCTGGGGATGGTAGGGGGTGGTCTTTAGTTGCTTCACCCCACAGGACTTCCACAGACAAGCCAGCAGGTCTGACATGAAATTGGCACCTCTGTCAGTCAGTATTTCATTTGGGAAACCTAACCTGCTGAACATCTCTAACAAAGCATTTGCCACCTTTACTGCCTCAATGGAGGACAGAGCCACTGCCTCAGGGTATCGTGTAGCATAATCCACTACCACTAGGATATACTTTTTCCCTGTGGAACTTGGGATACTCAGAGGCCCCACAATACCCATAGCTACCCTCCAAAATGGCTCCTCAGTCACAGTAAAAGGCATCAAAGGAGCTCTCACCTTGTCTCCTGCCTTGACTACCTTTTGGCACTGCTCACAGGTCCTGCAGTACCCTGTTACATCTCTGGAAATTCCAGGCCAAAAGTTCTGCATAATACATCTCTTTGTACATTTTATGCCCATATGACCTGCAAAGGGAATATCATGGGCTATGACTAGAAATTCCCGATGGTAGGCTCTAGGCACTACCAACTGCTGTACTCTCTCACCTTCTAGCCCTCCCTCAGGGTCCACTCTCTATACACTAACCCCTTGTCCCAGTATACAGATTTCCCCTTCCTTTGAGAATCAGGTACCTCAGTAGCTACCTGCCTCAGGCCTTGCAATGCAGGGTCTGAGAGCTGAGCCTGTTTCAACTCTCTCTTTGTAATCCTTCCCAGCTCCTCTTCTACAGGAAGTCTGGCATCCTCTGAATTTGGTGCCTCACTCTGAGCCTGGGTACTACTACTCACCTCTACCTTTGCAGTCAGTGTCCAAGGGAACATCAGTACCCAAAATCAGCTGTGGCTCACCTTCAGTCTCACTGCTACAATGTAGCTTCCTCCCTGAAGTAACCACCTCACCAGTCCTGGCTGCAAGTATCCAGTCTGTCTGGGTCTCCCCCAGGCTGCCAGACCCACATGCTTGTCTCCTAGCCTGACTGTGTGTAACTGCATAAGCACATGGTACTGCCTCATCCAAATCGTTCCCTATCAGGACATCAGTAGGATGGTAGTTTGGCACCCTGGTTGTCTCAAGACAACCTACTATTGGCATTTGCCTTCCCCATTTACTGGCTCTCTCACCTTTTTTTCCTCACCTTGCCTCTGTGGACATCTATATGCCACATGGCCCCACTGCTTGCATTCAAAACATTTAACCCTAGGTCCTGGATGTGTACCTGGACTAGTGGCTATCCCTGCTACGAGAAGATTCTGTTGGGACAGTCTGTGCTGCCCACCATGGGTTCCTTTAGACCCATGAGCAGTACTGGGGGTCCTTTTCTCATGTTGGGATGCCCTGCTTGTTAGGTATAGGTCTCCCTTCTTCCCCAACTCATCTGAAGCAGCATTTTCTCTATCAGCTAACCAGATCCTCATGTCCTCAGGGAAAGTGCTAAGGGCTTGTTCCCTCACCAAAAGGTCTGCCAGCCCTTTAAAAGTGGAGACCTGACATCCACTCATCCACCTATGAAAATAAGTGCTCAGTTCAGCAACGTATTCACACACACTTTCACCTGCCTTGCGTCTATGCTCATGAAACTTTTTCCTATACATTTCAGGTGTTAAAACACACCACCACTTTCAAGATGAAGGCATATGCCAGCTATTACAATTGTAATGCTTACAGCATTAGTGGTGTTACTGACTGTAATCTTATGATATGACTACATGTATGTAGCTTTCTTTCCACAAATTTATTCAGTTTTAAGCAGTATCATTACAGGAATGAAGTGCATATACTTGAAAAGCTGCATAAGTCTCTCCCTTCATTTAATAACTTATGCCCCTTCAAGTTAAACACTGACATACATGTGAAGGTCAGATTGTAAGCAACATAAATATCACACTTCAATTATGGTATGTCAAAGTTAAGTGATTTTGAAAAGGGGATGTCATGAGAACTGGATGGTGAGTTGGTCAGATGTTGTGACCTACTTAATGCAGGTGATCCCACAGACACTGATCTGACAGTGCTGTGGGACCAGGACCACAAATGACAGGTTCTGCTAGGTGTTGATGAATGCTGATATAGCATAGCCTGCATTAAATATCTTGTACATTTTCTCTCTACTAACTAAAGCACATTGTTGAGAAGCAAGTGACTTGCCCCCACATGTCTGCACAGTACCCTATCCTCTTACCCTTCCAAGTCTGACTCCTACTTGAGTCTGGTAAGTCCTAATCAGTATACAAATGGAGGCAGCCATGGATGCTTGGTATGCCAGCATTCTATGCATATGTGTGATCAAGGCATTATCCTACTGTCTGCCATTGTCATATAGTGCTGGAATGTTTACCTTGAAGGACTCTGACCATTGCCAGCTGGCTGTCTGAGGCAGTACTCCGAGCCCTAATAATGTTAGGACACATTTGCTGCTGGGCAGACAATGCTTTATGAATTTCCTAGGGTAGTTGTGACAAATTCCTGTGCCATGCTCCCCTCTGTAATGGTGTCACTGTGGACACTGTTAGTCCGAATTTCTAACCATCATCCTGAAAGTGTTTGTCTGGGTTTGGAGATACTAGTGTAGAGGTGCACAGATTTTGTCCCTATACAATCTGGAGTGTAATGTTGTGCTTGACTTTGTGATGCACTGTCACTTCCTGCAGAGTTACTAACTTGTTGTGGGGTGTGAGACCCTACCATTAAACATGGGGAATGTGTGCCCCTTTGCACAGGCTGCCTCATAAATATAACTGTGTTATTATCATCATTGTTATCTTCAACAGCCAGTCTGCTGCTGATATCCTCCAAATTTATTGGTATAGTGGAATTGTTTGTTTCTGCTGCTGACCTTGTAAAAAAATATTTGAAAACATTTCCAATGAAGAAGTAACATATACTATTGTGTGCTTAGTAAGATGTGGAAGACACTTATGTACACTACCTTCATTGTTATGCAGATGTGGCAGATTTACCTGATAATATTAATTGTCATATCTTAAATGTATAATCTCTTCTCAGATGTGGCAGATTTACCTGATAATATTAATTGTCATATGTTAAATGTATAATCCCTTCTCAGCATTTAATTCTGTAAATATGTGTATGTTAATGTTCTTAAGCCAACCTTTCTGAGCAGGCGTGTTGCTGCTGCAGATGTTGGTAACAGTCAGTGTCAATACCACCATTGTTTTATTCCAGTGCCATCGATCCTCTGTGGCATAGTCATCACCACAGATGGACTGTTGTTAAAGGATAAGTGCTAGAGCCCCCTCAGTACTGCCCTGGGCAATTGCATTCAGCATTGTCTAGGTTCTAGCATGTGCTACCATATCATTTACCCTCTTCTTGCACTGTGTTAATGTCCAGTTCCTTCCACCATCTGCATTAATGTCCATTATAACGTGATTCCAGACTTTCGCCCTCTCAGCTTGTTTGGCCCCTTCTTACCAAACAGATGTTTGTCATATGTCCTAAGGGCTGCCTTGAGGATACATTTTTTTCATGGCTGAAGCAGTACTCTCTCTGCCTTGGTCCATTACTGCCCCGAAAAAATATACCACAGTCATATACAAAAACTTGATGTAACCATCAGTCAAACCACACAACAATGAAAGCATGCCTGCCATCCTTATGAAAAAAAAAAATAAAATAAAATAAGGGGGTACAAACCCCTGCTGAAGTAATGTTTGCATTATCACGAATACATTCACAATAGTAAGAAAAGCAATTTATTAACAAATCCATCTTTCCCTACCATTTTCTTGTAATTGTAATACTGTAATTTTCATTCATCAGTAATACTCAGACATCTCCTAATAAAGACACATGTATGTTGAACCAACAAAAGATTCTTGACACTTCAGTACTGCACAGTTAAATCACTGCAGTTCTACCTTGTATACAGTCACTAAAACACACCAAAGTAAACAATTTTCTCAGTGATCACTAATCATTTCCACTACCGCTGTCCTCATTTTCCATTTATAAATGGCAGATTTACAGTATTCACTAAAGCCATTTTAATACGCCCATCATATGACTGAAACAAAGCATTTCTTGAAGTGAACTCAATAATCTTACATAATTTTGAATAGTTTTACATTAACATCTACCATTTCTATTATTCTTTCTTACTTTAAAAAGTCCATGGTTTCTAAGTCATTTGCTGCCTAACTCAAGTAACTGCAAGTTAATAGGGCAGCGTTAAACGTATTTATGTAAGTTTATGGTCATTTATACATTTCTATGCAAATTAAGCTCTTTTATGCTTATCTCTATGAATTGCAGTAGTACATAAATGTGTATGGCAACCTGTGCACATTATTAGGACTTGGCTTCTAGTGAATGTGTCTTCAGTTCATGACAACCTTGATAGAGACAGTGGTGGAGTCCACAACACTCCTCAGCAGTCTGCAGGATTTTGTGGGAACATGTGGATATCCTCAGTTATTCTTTAAGCTGACCATGTTTAGAAAAGGCAATATGGATTCATATGCATGGGAGTTTGCACAACTATGAAGTATAATCCCTGCTTATCTAGCATCATCTAGCACACCTTATCACCTCAAACCACTCAGCATTTATTAAACATTAGTACTCATAAACACAAGAACCCAGCCACTGGGGATGCACAAGCCGGTGCATTTCTTTGTGCCGGTCCCAAGCCCGGATAAATGGGGAGGGTATGTGTTCTAAAGTTAGCTCTGAATGTGTCTGTTCATATACTAGCTGCATCCTTGCCATGAATTGTGCTGCATACATTAAGACAGAATATGCACTGCTTTATGCTTTCTTGCAAAAGCAAACCACTGAAACTGATTGCGTCTCTTTGCTTAATATAGCAATTTATATCTTTCTTCACAGTCAACGAGTGCTGTTTCATTTTAAGCAAAACAAGCCAAGTGTACATTTTTAGGCAATGAAGTCATTTTTCACAACATGAGATTAATGCAGTGAAAAGGTAAATGCCATTTTCTGGTGCCACACCACTGACAGTTTTTGGGAATGTTGAATTATTACAGCAAAAAAAAAAGTCTGTTATTTTGATACACTTGACTTTTTGTGGAATCTATTGGAGATATCAGTGCTGTTAGATTGCTACTCTGTGACTATTTTGGTTTATATGTTTTTTTTTTCCCTGCAGCAGACCATTGGCTATTCCAAAGGAGTCTCCTCATCTACTGGGTCTACCAAATATCTTTCTGTCTCATGTTTAGGGACTGAGATGCGAATTATTATTTTTTTTTTGGGGGGGGCAGCATCATATTGCTGCTGAGAAAGTTCTTCTCCATAAACCTATTCCAGTCCCCTTGTATACCTGAGCTGCCTGAGGGGATGGAGTACAATGGTCTTGTGGTATATTGTACACTTCTCACATGATTCAGCAAAAGCCCTGCCCTCATTGTAGGCAGCAATTCCCCATGTGTTCCCAGTATCCACCAAGGACTAAGTGCAGATGTTTGCTCGACTGCAAGCCCTCCCCCCAAGAGCAACCATGCCCATCCTCCTTGTGTAAGCCCTTCCCCCAAGAACAACCATGCCCATCTTCCTTGTGCAAGCCCTTCCCCCAAGAACAGCCATGCCCATCTTCCTTGTGCAAGCCCTTCCCCCAAAAACAGCCATGCCCATCCTCCTTGCTTCACTGTAAAGTGCCTAAACCGCCCACTAAACTTGGGTCACCTGGGCAGTAGTTGGGACTTTATCCCTCTATGCCACAGCTTTCCCTTCTTGGTTTACAGTTCAGATATTTGGGTCTATATTGAAACACTGAATGCTTAAAACAGCGAACAATGGTTCATCGACCCTTTTTCAGCTAAAGCTGAAAATGGTGACACCTCAGAATAGCAATTTCTTTCCTAGGGAAAGAAATTGCCGTTCCAACCAAAAAAAAAAAAACAGTAAACACTTCCAAACACATACACACGTACCTTAACCCTAAATGTAACCCCCCCAAAAACAGTAAACAGCTGAAAACACATATGCACATAACCCAACCATACATCTAACAGAAAAAAAGTAAACATTTTAAAAAATATGCACGTACCTTAACCTACACCCTAACCCTAAGGTCAGTAACTGTTGCACATTTACGTAAACAGTTACAAACACATACACACCTTAACCCTAATTCTACCCCCCCAAAACAAAAGTAAACAGCTTAAAACACATATGCACTTAACTCAACCGTACACCATAAACAAAAAACAAAACAAATAAACACTTTCATACATATGCACTCACCTTAACCCACACTCTAACCCTAAGGTCAGTAACTCTTGCACATTTACGCTCATGAACTATACCGGACAAGGGACCACACTACAGTGCAGAGCACAGCAAAGAAATGAAGCAGTCAAGCGGCTTCTTTCCCAAGGAAAGAATTCACTGAACAGCCACTTCACTGTTTTGCCTGTTCACTCTTTATGTGTCGATGAAAACGCATTCGACAAAATGTGTTTTCGTTGTTCTAATAGGAACCCCAGATATTTGCATTATTTCTTGTCTTTTGCTATGATTTTATTGCAGTCTGTTTTGATTTAAATTTGTTCTTGTTTTACTTTAAACATGTTTTTCTTGAAATTTAAAAAAAAAGGTTCTTGGTTAGGATGAATTAGCAAATATTTGTGGCTATCGTCCAAGTTAACACTGATTGTAGAGGAGGACCGAGACCACTTAAACTTGAAGAATTAGAATTGGTATGGCAAGTGAGGTTAAACGCTTATAGTCACCCTGGACTAAACGATTCTTGTTCTATCAGTAGTGTATTAAAATTGAATAGTCTTAAGAGGTGACTTGATTTTATATACTTGTATCAGATTAGCTTTTGTTAAAAGGCTCAAATTAATGATTATTTAATGCACTAAAGTTGAATTACCCAGATTATTAACATGAGTAACATGATCATTTGTGTGTTGCATTATTTGTTTCTTGTCTGATTTTTATTAATTTTATGTCTTGAGAAGAACTAGTTATTGCCATTTTAAACAGAATGAAAGGGATGTTAATTTGGTCACATGACAATGAAATTCTAATTGCCTAGCTTTTATATACAAGGATATTTCTAATTGATTTTATTTGTTTCTGAGGAAGTCAGCTGACGAAAAGCACTTTAAAGAATAAACGTGCTATTTGGACTGTCTGGTTGCCTCCGAACCTGTTATTTGTTTTAAATATTTGTGTTGTGTTATGAGAGAAGCTGCGAACTAGCATTTTTATTTAAGGTAAGCAGAAAAGGATGAGGTTTAATCTGTAGAAACTACCTATACCCATTCACTGCTGCTCTATGTCTATTTGGATTTCTTGCTTTATAATTTTCATACCTGCAATGTTTCTTTACCTTTGCTCCTGCTTTACTGTAGTATGTTTTACTTTAAACTTGTCATTTTATTTTATAGTTGTTTTTTTTTCTCTTGGAGTTTTAAAGAAAGTGCTTAGTCAGGAATGGTTAAAAGTCTGTACTGCATACTCTCACTGCAATGAGTTTAAATCTTTCTGAACCTTGGGAAAAACTGAGAAGCAGCATTTTTATTTTTGATAAACAAAACAGGGCAATGTTTAATCTATGGTACCTGCCAATGGTCTGTACTTCCTGTTCTGTGAATATTTTACTCCTTTTCCACCAAAGCACCCTCTCCTCTCTCCCTGTTATGCTCTTAAACACTGCCCCTTGTGTAAATCTGACTTTAAAAATGTCTCCCAGTCTTCCCTCATCTGCTCACACTAGAAGGTCATATGTGGAAGGCCCTACCCAAAGACTGATGATGTTTGAGTTACCCTTTCTGTCATATCTTACTGCCTACTACGTGCTCACTGCAATATCGACAGTATTAATACACCTGTTATAGCCTACCTATAACATTGCCAGCCTAGTTCTTAGTACTGTCTAGAAATGAGTAGAAATGCCCAGCTAGTAAATAAGATCTATACAGGAAAGAAGAACCTATCATGTATCTCCTGATTATCAAAATTACAGTGAGTTATACATTCAGGAAAGAAGAAGTTGTGCTAAGGACTGGTGTGCATATCTGTACTCTATACTGCTGGGTTGCCTTTAGAAGCAGTCTGTAGCATTGCAGACATTGAGAGGAGAAACTTCAGTCAAGCCCTATGCAAACCTTGAAACTGATTAAAAGAGGGAGTGATTTTTTTTTTGTCGTTTGAGATGTACTACTGCGATTTCTGTGCTGCTCCTTATGGTGACAGGAAGAGCAGATAGTAAATATTTCTTAGTTTTTTTTCTGCCAGTGGCTATTACCAGCAACTTTAAATTCATTAACTGCATGCAGTTTTGGTGGACATGTGAGACTGTATTTAAGGAGAGCAGTTACACAGCTTGGTACGTTATACTGCAGGGCTGCATTACCTGCACTCCTTAGTGATGAACCCATTGAGAGGAAAAAATGATGCAAAAAGCCATTGGAGCACTTGGGACTTAAAAGTGTTTGTCTGGTGCCAACAGAGTTGTACTTATATTCTATAATTCATTATTTAACAGAAATCAGTTTAGAATATATTTTTAAAATATTGGTGAAATGCTACATAAAGCAACTATGGATAGTAAACCAAGTTCATTTAGTCTTAGGGAAAACAAACCCCCTAAATTTACTATCAAACTTTTTGTTTGTGAGTTATTAGGTATATGAGAACAGATTTTATCTACACACACACACACACACACACACACACACACACACACACACACAGTCATTGGATGAGTAACAGTATGTTCTGAAATCTTATGTTTAAAAAATCATGAGGTTTTACACACAGGAAAAGGCACTTAAGATGCAGGCAGCAGAATAAATAATCAATTGACTAGAAGAAGTAATCAAGCACCAGAAGAGGTGTTAAGAGAATACAAACATCAGCACTTAATAACATGTTTACAGAGTACACTATTCCCACAGGGATTACAGCTAGCGGTTTTAAGAGATGCAAACATTAGCACTTAATAAGATGTTAACAGAATATACTATTCCCACAGGGATTACAGCTAGTGGGATTAAGAGATACAAACACTAGTACTTAATAACATGTTTACAGAATACACTATCCCCACAGGGATTACAACTAGTGGGTTTAAGAGATACAAGCAATAAAAGGAGCCTCAATCCTCACCACTAACACCAGTGAGGGGGGTCCATATAGGGAAAGGATAATAAATACACACACAGTAAAGTACAATTTCCCTTAAGAGCACACAGAGATCACAGTCAGTCTGGGGCTGGTTTCTCCCTTTCTCTCCAGGTCCCCAATAAGACTCCTCACTGGCACAGCTACAGGGTCCAGATCTCAGCCTAGTGGGCAAGCTAACACCTCCAGCACCCTCTCTGTCCAACCAGTGGTTCATGTCCCTGCCCAAGTAACTGACACACACATACTTTGAGATAAGAGTTTATAAAACCACACAGACACTCCTGGGAAAGGCTGGCATAGGTTCTCCAGCTGTGCCCCTTTTACTCAGGCTATACAGTAAAAATCACTGCCACCACCCAGCTAATATTTATCAGCTACTCAAAGGCCCTTATTAAAGGGTACCCAGTTATACTGTTCAATATTATTATCCAAATGGTAAGTGCAACCAGTCAAGACTTATTTGGAGTGACTAGGTACAGTATTGCTACATACGTGCATTGTACTCTTAGAGCTTAAATTATCTCTACACAAAACAGCCACAGTTGAAAGGTTTAAAAATATTTAATAATAAATAATAAAAACGCAAGCCAATATTTCTTACTACACAGTGCTAGTCAAGAGTTTAGAGATCACAGAGAAATACTTAAAATAATACCGTAGAAAAGTTCTGACATCACAGAAAAACAAATTAGTCTAAGCTTCCTATTTTCTAGCTATATCTAAGAGAAAATACAGTTCTAAAATCCTACTTACATCTAGACCCAGGCAGAGCTGGTGATGTTGGATGTTCTCAAGACAAATGCTCTCATTCGTGCTCTCCTTAAATTGATAACACAGTACCACTGATTCATTTCAGATTACATAATTTCTTTCTGGTTCCCAGGCTAACAGAACTCAGAGGTTAATAGCCTTATTGATATTGCAGCTGGTCAGGAACCAGGACAATAAAAGTAATTATACATGCAAATTCTAGCTATTAACTCTGGCCTCAAAACAATAGGAAGAATTCCTTCATTGAGACATCTCGGCTCCGAATTCTAACATCAAAGACAGTCATAAAATGCTTGAATTAGCTTTCTTACAGCAGAGTGCACTGTTGTTTCATTTTTGCAGTTCCACATCTAACAGCATTTTTTTCCATTTAAGAGAACAAGCCTGTGGCTTATATTAATATTTACAAATGACAGAATTATCTACAAAATTATATCTGGCTAGGCTGGCAGCTTTTACCTATCTTCACACATCTCCCCCCCAGGAGAACTCAAGCTAGTTTTTCAAATGACCCTTGAGAAACGTTGCTTGAGAGGGTTAGGTCTCTCTTAGTATACCTTACCCCATTCCCTGTCTTGAGAGCCCAAATGAATTGGGATTGCTAATCCCACTGTGATGCTGCACTGACATATCATATGCTTGCAACCCTAGGCTTCATCTTAGCAACTTAGCATTTTACTGGCTAGCTCTCTTCTTCCTTTTCAGGTCTGTAAGGGGAGCAGCTATGGTACTATAACTGGGGACGAACTTTCTGTAGTACCCTGCTGTCCCAAGAATGCCCTCACCTTCTTTTTGGTAACAGGTGCAGGGCATGCCTGAATGGCTTATATTTTGGCAGGTTCTGGCCTGATCTTACCACTCCCCACTCTATGTCCCAGGTAGGAGACCTCTGCCATACCCACATGGCGTTTGCTCACCTTAATGGTCAACCCTGCCCTCTGTAGTCTGCCCAGCACCTCCCTGACATGTTGAAGGTGCTCTTGCCAGGAATGGCTGTAGATGGCAATATCATCTAGATAAGAAAGGGCAAGCCCTCCTGCTCCTGTTAGGATGTGATCTACCAGCCTTTGGAAAGTCACTGGGGCATTTTTTATCCCAAAGGGAATCTTTGTGAACTCATACAAGCCAAAAGGAGTCACAAAGGCTGACCTCTCTCTAGCACTGGGAGTCAAGGGCACCTGGCAGTAACCCTTGGTAAGATCAATGGTTGTAAGATACTTAGCCCCAACCAGTTGCTCTATGGCCTTGTCTGTCCTAGGCATGGGGTAAGCATCTGATTCTGTGTGACTATTTAATTTCCTGTAGTCTACACAGAACCTGGTGCTGCCATCCTCCTTTGGCACCAGCACCACTGGGGAGGCCCAGGCACTGTTGGACTCTTGAATCACCCCTACTTCCAACATTTCCTGTATCTCCTCCCTCAGAGTCTGTTTGACTCTCTGAGGCACCCTATAAGGTGCCTGCCTAATAGGCCTTTGGGGTCCTGTATCCACCTGGTGCGGCAGCAGGTGGGTGCACCCCGGTTTCCCTGTGAACATGTCCCCAAACTCCTGTAACACTGCTTGGATTTCTCAAACTTGGGTAGGAGATAGCTGCTGGGACACTGCTACCCCTTCCACTGAGGTATCAGTCCAAGTCTCACTGAGGAGATCAGTTACCAGATCTCACTCAGACACCTCCTGCAATCCACTGCAAATGCTCAGCACAAGGTCACCTTATCATGGTAAGGTTTCATCATGTTAACATGGTACAATTTGTGCCCCTGCCTCCTGCCTATCAGTTCCACCATGTAGTTAACATTGCTTACTTTTCTTACCACCTTGTAGGGTCCCTCCCAAGTGCTTACAGCTTGTTGTGTCTGACAGCAGTGAGAACCATTACCTGCTGCCTCACAGCATACTCTCTGGCTCGAGCATTCCTGTCATACCACACCTTTTTCTGTTGTTGGGCTTCTCCCAGGTTCTCCTGGGCCAAGCCCATAAGTTCCCTGAGCCTTGTCCTGAGTTTTAGGACATATGCCACAACAGATTCCTTGTCAGATTCATATTCAGCTTCCCACTCATCACAAATTAAATCTAGAAGTCCCCTCACCCTATGCCCATACAGCAACTCAAAGGGTGAAAAACCTGTGGATTCCTGGGGAACCTCTCTTTAAGCAAACAACAGATGGAGCAAATATTTGTCCCACTCCCTCTTAAACTGGTCTGCAAATGCCCATTGTGTGGACTTGATTGTAGAGTTTAACCGCGCAACAAGATCATTAGTCTGGGGATGGTAAGGGGTGGTCTTCAGTTGCTTCACCCCACAGGACTTCCACAGACAAGCCAGCAGGTCGGACATGAAATTGGCACCTCTGTCAGTCAGTATTTCATTTGGGAAACCTAACCTGCTGAACATCTCTAACAAAGCATTTGCCACCTTTTCTGCCTCAATGGAGGACAGAGCCACTGCCTCAGGGTATCATGTAGCATAATCCACTACCACTAGGATATATTTTTTCCCTGTGGAACTTGGGATACTCAGAGGCCCCACAATATCCATAGCTACCCTCTAAAATTGCTCCTCAATCACAGGGAAAGGCATCAAAGGAGCTCTCACCTAGTCTCCTGCCTTGACTACCTTTTGGCACTGCTCACAGATCCTGCAGTAACCTGTTAAACCTCTGGAAATTCCACGCCAATAGGAGTTCTGCATAATACATCTCTTTGTATGTTTTATGCCCATATGACCTGCAACGGGAATATCATGGGCTATGGCTAGATGTGCCAGATGGTAGGCTCTAGACACTACCAACTGCTGTACCTTTTCACCTTCTAGCCCTCCCACAGGGTCCACTCTCTATACACTAACCCCTTGTCCCGATATACAGATTTCCCCTTCCTTTGAGAATCAGGTGCCTCACTAGCTACCTGCCTCAGGCCTTGCAATGTAGGGTCTGAGAGCAGAGCCTGTTTCAACTCTCTCTTTGTAACTCTTCCCAGCTCCTCTTCCACAGTACATCTGGCATCCACTGAAAGTGGTGCCTCACTCTCAGCCTGGGTACTACTACTCACCACTAACTTTGTAGTCAGTGTCCAAGGGAACACCAGTACCCAAAATCAGCTGTGGCTCACCTTCAGTCTCACTGCTGCAGTGTAGCTTCCTCCCTGAAGTAACCACCTCACCAGTCCTGGCTGCAAGTATGCAGTCTCTCTGGGTCTCCCCCAGGCTACCAGACCGACATGCTTGTAACCTAACCTGACTGCATGTAACTGCATAAGCACATGGTACTGCCTCATCCAAATCGTTCCCTATCAGGACATCTGCAGGGTGGTAGTTTGATACCCTGGTTGTCTCAAGACAACCTACTATTGGCATTCTGTCTTCCCCACTTACTGGCTCTCTCACCTTTTGTTCCCCATATTGCCTCCGTGGACATCTGTATGCCACATGGCCCCACTGCCTGCATTCATAACATTTAACTCTAGCTCCTGGACATGTACCTGGACTAGTGGCTTCTCCTGCTACTGGGAGATTCTGAAGGGGCAGTCTAGGCTGCCCACTATGGGTTCCTTTAGACCCATGAGCAGTACTGGGGGTCCCTTTCCTGTGCAGGGCTGCCCTACTTGCCAGGTATAGGTCTCCCTTCTTCCCCAACTCATCTGAAGTAGCACTTTGTCTATCAGCTAAGAAGATCCTCATGTCCTCAGGCAAAGTGCTAAGGGCTTGTTGTTTAGGACATATGCCACAACAGACTCCTTGTGAGATTCATACTCAGCTTCCCATTGATCACGAATTAAATCTAGAGGTCCCTCACCCTATGCCCATACAGCAACTCAAAGGGTGAAAAACCTGTGGATTCCTGGGGAACCTCTCTTTAAGCAAACAACAGATGGGGCAAATATTTGTCCCACTCCCTATTAAACTGGTCTGCAAATGCCCATAGCGTGGACTTGATTGTAGAGTTTAACCACTCAACAAGACCATTAGTCTGGGGATGGTAGGGGGTGGTCTTCAGGTGCTTCACCCCACAGGACTTCCACAGACAAACCAGCAGGTCTGACATAAAATTGGCATCTCTGTCAGTCAGTATTTCTTTTGGGAAACCTACCCTGCTGAAAATCTCTAACAAAGTATTTGCCACCTTTTCTGCCTCAATGGAGGACAGAGCCACTGCCTCGGTATCGTGTTGCATGATCCACTACCACTAGGATATACTTTTTTCCTGTGGAACTTGGGGTACCCAGAGGCCCCACAATATCCATAGCTACCCTCTGAAATTGTTCCTCAATCACAGGCAAAGGCATCAAAGAAGCTCTCACCTTGTCTCCTGCCTTGACTACCTTTTGGCACTGCTCACAGGTCCTGCAGTACCCTGTTACATCTCTGGAAATTCCAGGCCAATAGAAGTTCTGCATAATACGTCTTTTTGTATGTTTTATGCCCATATGACCTGCAAAAGGGAATATCATGGGCTATGGCTAGAAGTGCCAGATGGTAGACTCTAGGCACTACCAGCTGCTGTACCGTCTCACCTTCTAGCCCTCCCTCAGGGTCCACTCTCTATACAGTAACCCGTTGTCCCAGTATACAGATTCCCCCTTCCCTTAAGAACCAGGTGCCTCACTAGCTACCTGCCTCAGGCCTTGCAATGTAGGGACTGAGAGCTGAGCCTGTCTCAACTCTCTCTTTGTAACTCTTCCCAGCTCCCCTTCCACAGGAAGTCTGGCATCCTCTGACAGTGGTTCCTCACTGTCAGCCTGGTACTACTACTCACCTCTACCTTTGCAGTCACTGTCCAGGGGAACATCAGTACCCAAAAAGAGCTGTGGCTCACCTTCAGTCTCACTGCTACAGTGTAGCTTCCTCCCTGAAGTAACCACCTCACCAGTCCTGGCTGGAAGTATGCAGTCTGTCTGGGTCTCCCACAGACTACCAGACTCACATGCTTGTTTCCTAACCTGACTGCATGTAACTGCATAAGCACATGGTACTGCCTCATCCAAATCGTTCCCTATCAGGACATCTGCTGGATGGCAGTTTCATACCCTGGTTGTCTCAAGACAACCTACTATTGGCATTTTATCTTCCCCACTTACTGGCTCTCTCACCTTTTATTCCCCATATTGCCTCCGTGGATATCTATATGCTACATGGCCCCACTGCTTGCATTCAAAACATTTAACCCAAGCTCCTGGACATGTACCTGGACTAGTGGCTTTCCCTGCTACTGGCAGATTCTGATGGGGCAGTCTAGGCTGCCCACTATGGGTTCCTTTAGACCCATGAGCAGAAACTCAAAGGGTGAAAAACCTGTGGATTCCTGGGGAACCCCTCTTTAAGCAAACAACAGATGGGGAAAATATTTGTCCCACTCCCTCTTAAACTGGTCTGCAAATGCCCATAGCGTGTACTTGATTGTAGAGTTTAACCGCTCAACAAGACCATTAGTCTGGGGATAGTAGGGGGTGGTCTTCAAGTGCTTCACCCCACAGGACTTCCACAAGCAAGCCAGCAGGTCTGACATGAAATTGGCACCTCTATCAGTCAGTATTTCTTTTGGGAAACCCATCCTGCTCAAAATCTCTAACAAAGCATTTGCCACCTTTTCTGACTCAATGGAGGACACAGCCACTGCCTCAGTGTATCGTGTAGCATAATCCACTACCACTAGGATATACTTTTTTCCCTGTGGAAAGTGGGGAACTCAGAGGCCCCACAATATCCATAGCTACCCTCTGAAATGGCTCTTCAATCACAGGCAAAGGCATCAAAGGAGCTCTTACCTTGTCTCCTGCCTTGACTACCTTTTTGCACTGCTCACAGGTCCTGCAGTACACTGTTTCATCTCTGGAAATTCTAGGCTAAAAGGAGTTCTGCATAATACATCTCTTTGTACGTTTTATGCTCATATGACCTGCAAAGGGAATATCATGAGCTATGGCTAGAAGTGCCAGATGGTAGGCTCTAGGCACTACCAACTGCTGTACCCTCTCACCTTCTAGCCCTCCCACAGGGTCCACTCTCTATACACTAACCCCTTGTCCCAGTATACAGATTTCCCCTTCCTTTGAGAATCAGGTGCCTCACTAGCTACCTGCCTCAGGCCTTGCAATGTAGGGCCTGAGAGCTGAGCCTGTTTCAACTCTCTCTTTGTAACCCTTCCCAGCTCCTCTTCCACAGGAAGTCTGGCATCCTTTGAATGTGGTGCCTCACTGTCAGCCTGTGTACTACTACTCATCTCTACCTTTGCAGTCAGTGTCCAAGGGAACACCAGTACCCAAAATCAGCTGTGGCTCACCTTCAGTCTCACTGCTACAGTGTAGCTTCCTCCCTGAAGTAACCACCTCACCAGTCCTGGCTGCAAGCATGCAGTCTGTCTGGGTCTCCCCCAGGCTACCAGACCCACATGCTTGTCTCCTAGCCTGACTGTGTGTAACTGCATAAGCACATGGTACTGCCTCATCCAAATCATTCCCTATCAGGACATCTGTAGGATGGTAGTTTACTACCCTGGTTGTCTGAAGACAACCTACTATTGGCAGTTTGCCTTCCCCATTTACTGTCTCTCTCACCTTTTTTTCCTCACCTTGCCTCTGTGGACATCTATATGCCACATGGCCCCACTGCTTGCATTCAAAACATTTAACCCTAGGTCCTAGATGTGTACCTGGACTAGTGGCTATCCCTGCTACGAGAAGATTCTGTTGGGACAGTCTGTGCTGCCCACGATGGGTTCCTTTAGACCCATGAGCAGTACTGGGAGTCCTTTTCTCATGTTGGGATGCCCTGCTTGTTAGGTATAGGTCTCCCTTCTTCCCCAACTCATCTGAAGCAGCATTTTCTCTATCAGCTAACCCGATCTTCATGTCCTCAGGGAAAGTGCTAAGGGCTTGTTCCCTCACCAAAAGGTCTGCCAGCCCTTTAAAAGTGGTGACCTGACATCCACTCATCCACCTATGAAAATAAGTGCTCAGTTCAGCAACATATTCACACATGCTTTCACCTGCCTTGCGTCTATGCTCATGAAACTCTTTCCTGTACATTTCAGATGTTAGCTTAAATCATTTTAACAAGTGATTTTTAACAGCAGTATAATAAAAATATTCACAATCAGCAAGTTTAGACAACACAGTTACAGCTTTACCATGGAGTAAGGGGGTCATTAACCGTACCCAGAACCTATGGTCAACACCATGCTGTTTACATATCCTCTCAAACATATGAATGAAACTATCAAAATTATCCCCCTCTTTAAACTGTAGAAGAAATTTACTGACCTTCTGTGCTTCCTGGGTCCAGTTACTCTCTTCCCCATTACCTCCATGAGTCTGGCAAATAGTCAGCATCTCCTTCTCATGCTGCCTCTGCCTCTCCTTTTTCTCAGCTTCCAGGCATAGCAGTTTTTCATTCTCTTCAGCCTGCAAACATTGCAGTTTCTCATTGTCCTCACTCTGTAGACGCCTCAGTCCCTCAGCTGCTTCTATTTCCACATGCCTGGCCTCCAACTCAAGTCTCTTTAGCTCCAAATGGATTTTTGTGTCCTCTGCAGAAAGGTTGAGCTGTCCATTCTCGGAGAGCGGTAAATCTCCACTGCTAGTCTGATCGTCCTCCTGGTTGCTGCTTTCTGATGCAGCTGTGACCAAAGCTGCAATCATGTCTGCCTTAGTCAGGTTTCCATGCACCAATCCCCTAGCCTGGCACATCTCAGCCAGCTGGCTCCTTGTCAGCTTTCTGTACTCCTCTGCTGACATGCTGCCTGCTCTCCCTGACTAACTAAGCTAACAAAAGAAATAAAACAATTGTGATCTGAACTCTGAGTATTCACTGCGTGGCTGATTTAGAGTACAAAACACCTTCAGTGATCACTGTACACAAGCTACAGGAATTCACTCTACCCACACCACTACAAGCCAATTAATATTTGGCAACCAATTAATATGTGGTGTGGATATCCCACCACTGCCAAACAATTAATATGTAATGCCCATGCACTGGCCCAGAAATCAAAGAGCTTCAATCCTTCCCACTAACACCAGTGAGGGGCATCCATATAGGGAAAGGATAATAAATATAGACACACAGTAAAGTACAATTTCCCTTAAGAGCACACAGAGATCACAGTCAGTCTGGGGCTGGTTTCTCCCTTTCTCTCCAGGTCCCCAATAAGACTCCCCACTGGCACAGCTATAGGGTCCAGATCTTAGCCTAGTGGGCAAGCTAACACCTCCAGCACCCTCTCTGTCCAACCAGTGCTTTGTGTCCCTGCCCAAGTAACTGACACACACACACACTTTGAGATAAGAGATTATACAACCACACAGACACTCCTGGGGAAGGCTGGCACAGGTTCCACAGCTGTGCTCCTTTTACCCAGACTATATGGTAGAAATCAATGCCACCACCCATCTAATATTTATCAGCTACTTAAAGGCCCTTATGGAAAGGTACCCAATTATACTGTACAATATTATTATCCAAATGGTAAGTGCAACCAGTCAAGACTTATTTGGAGTGACTTGGTACAGTATCACTATATACATGCAATGTACTCTTATAGCTTAAATTATCTCTACACAAAACATCCACAGTTGAAAGGTTTAAAAATATTTAATAATAAATAATAAAAACACAAGACAATACTTCTTACTACACAGTGCTACTCAAGAGTTCAGAGATCAAAGATAAATACTTAAAATAATGCCATAGAAATGTTCTGACATCACAGAAAAACAAACTAGTCTAATATTTCTATTTTCTAGCTATATCTAAGAGAAAACACAGTTCTAAAATCCTACTTACATCTAGACTCAGGCAGAGCTGGTGATGTTGGATGTTCTCAAGACAAATGCTCAAATGCTCTCATTCCTTCTCTCCTTAAATTGATAACACAGTACCACTGATTCATTTCAGATTACAGCATTTCTTTCTGGTTCCCAGGCTAACAGAACTCAGAGGTTAATAGCCCTATCGATCTTGCAGCTGGTCAGGAACCAGTGCAATAAAAGAAATTATACATGCAAATTCTAGACATTAACTCTGGCCTCAAAACAATAGGCAGAATGCTTTTATCTAGACATCTCAGCTCCGAATTTTGACATCAAAGACAGTCATAAAATTATTGACTTAGCTTTCTTACAGCAGAGTGCACGGTTGTTACATTTTTGCAGTTCCACAACTAACAGCATTTTTTTCATTTAAGAGAACAAACCTGTGGCTTATGTTAATATTTACAAATGACAGAATTATCTACAAAATTCTATCTGGCTAGGCTGTCAGCCTTTACCTATCTTCACAACATGTTTACAGAATACACTATTCCCACAGCGATTACAGCTAGTGGGTTTAAGAGATACAAACATTAGCACTTAATAACGTTTATAAAATACACTATTCCCACAAGGATTACTACTAGTGGGTTTATTCTGTTATAGTGGTTTGCATCAGATTGGGGATAATAACATAAAATAATGCTTAAATGTTGTAATATTCAAATAAAAGTCTTGATATTCCTACCTGTAATATATACCAGTCCTTCTTAATGGCTGCCTGAATTCTATGTATATTAATCCCAAAGGTAGTAACAGACTATTCTGTAAATACTAGGTATGATACAGATTTCTTATAGCAAAGTAAATATTTTCTTCATTTGCATTTGGGAAATTATTGCCCTTGTTTACCTATTAGCTTGGATAGCCTCTATGCATAATATGATGTACTAAGTGATCGGATTTGTTGAGTGTGTATCAAAACTTACACTCCACTAGTCTCAAAAAACAAGGGTGGAATGTATACTCATTATGTGAATGTGTTAAGGCTATCCATGTTGTCTGGGAAGGGGTGCAAGAAAGCATTGATTCATAGAAGCCACTTATGCTACCATGGAATGACAGTGAATAAGCCTAAGCAAATGAAGTCATAATGAGATGGAATTGAGAATGATGGAAATTGGCATATAGTAATGAAGCTTTGTCTCCCCTACTTGTGATTCATAGTCAAACTTTCACAACTTTCCCTGTCAGCAGCAGATTCATTAAAAAAAAACAGAGTGACATCTATTTTATTTATTTTATTTTACATTTGTTGACCAGGCTAGTCCAGCTGGATATATGTCCATTTTCAGCGGAGGCCCTGGGAGAAAAGCTCCATTGGTTAAAACAAGATTAGAGAATACAAATACATAACAAATAAAAGCATTAAGGATACAAGATATGAAGATTTTAGTAAAAGTAATACACATGTAGGAGTAAAAAATCCATAACAAGATCATAAATTTTCTTGAAAAGTTTTTTTTTTTTTTTTTTTTATAATTATTATATATGAGATTAGTTATATCTACAAAGATATGATGTCAAATGAAGTCAGTCAGGATACTGTAGAAGAGAAGGAGGTATTGAGGTAGAGAAAAGGAAGAAAGAAGGTTAGTCAGGGATGGTATAGGAGCAAAGCCAGTGTTTATTGAGATGAATTTCAAGTTGTTTTTTAAAGGGTGGAATTCTGTCCACTTTGCAATCTGTAATGATGCTGTCATTTGCTGCTATCCTAGCTATTTCTCAGTGTGAGCTGCTTGTCTTGGGCAAGTCCAAAATGCACCCACAGCACTCACCATCCAAGAAGGTGGAGATATAGGTAGAAGCTAACTCACTATAAATTTGATACATTATCAGGAGATACATGATAACTCCAGAGAGGATAGGAATATTACAAGGGTCTTAGTGAGTATATATGACCCCTACAGGGATATGGGTGGAATGCTTATACTTCTTATCACTGTGGATACTAAGGTATGTATAGCCCTCACTGTACTCACCATGGGGGCCTTCCAGAGACAGATTGGAGACACTCTTGTTATCTCACAGTGTTCTGGTTTGAGGATTCTTCACCTGTTCCTGAATGTACAGTTGGCATGTTTGGATCAATCAATCTATTTTCTGGTATTACCTCAGGACCAAGCCCAGAATGTGAGTTCCTTTTATGGAGTGGCACTTTTCCCTGAGGTACTTGGTATGATATATTTCACCCATGTTGTAATTAGGTCCCCATCTGGTCCACAGGGGGAGTGGTACTACAATAGGAAGGGTTACCATTCCATCAATTGCCAGGTAGCATGTCATGCATGGGGGTACTTCACCAACTTCTCCACCCAATATCCTGGCAGTGCACATGATTCCCATAGCTGGCACACTAGTTAACTCTGCCACCTCTTCCTGCATGGTAGGATGTCTAGTATTCATCTTGTTGGCTATCTGAAAACAGCTTTTTTTCTGTTTCATTTAAGTAGTTATTCATGGAAAAGAGTATTGCAGAATATTAAAGTACTTTGTCTTTGTTTTGTCTCCCACCCACCTTTCTCTCTCTCTATTTTTCTTCCAGGTGATGCTAGATATCTACTGGAACAATGGCTCATAACACCAGTGAAAAATCCAAGTGAAGTTGCAGCAGAGAACTTTAACACAACCCTGTCCCACATCTGTACTGTCATTCAGAGGGTCTTTGGCCTCTTGCAGTGCCATTTTAGGTGTTGGATGAGATTTGGTTTGCTCCTCAGTATGACCCAACTACTGCATGCAGGATGTTTACTGCATGCTGCATTCTGCACAGCATGATCATGCACCAGTCTGGTGGTAAAGTGGCCCATGTCACTGCAGCTCCAAGATGGTGACCATATGGCAGCAGTAGTAGTAATGGACCACATGTGGCAGCCTCATGCATGGCGCAAAGTGGTGCAGGTACAAAAGCATCATTTAATGAATAATCACATTTTTAAAAATTTTACACAATAAATTCTGTTGAGGTGGTGTACATAGGTTCATAGGTTCATAGGTAGGTACTAGGCTATCGGCCCAAGGGCCTATGCAAGCCTAGCCAACAAGATTCCCTGGCTTACGCCACCCAAGAAAGTTATTTTCCTATGCCACTGACAAGCAGAGACACAGAAGTGATCCCCAGGGTGTATTTCCTATTTCCCATCCACTCATCAAGATTTTTCTTGAAGAGTGCTAATGAAGAACTTTGCTTGACATAGATGGGTAGCCTGTTCCAGAGTATGGGAAGTCTCTGGGATAGGAATCTATCCCTCCAGCATGTCCTGTTTATTGTGGTGACAAGGTTTAGGTCCCTAGAGTGTGTAGCTCAGAGAGATTGGGATTTCTTTAGGTGTAGCATGTCCAACAGCTCTGGGTTTGACATAGCTTTATATGTTAGGCAGAGATCACCTCTGAGTAGGCGATATGCTACGGAGTAAAGCTGGAGTTTTTTGAGGCGGTCAGTGTAGGGCATTTGTTTGAGTCCAGTAATCCTCTTTGTGAGGTACTCCTGTGGCCTTTCCAGCTGCTGCAGATGTCTTGTGAGGTACATTCCAAAAGGGGCGTTGTACTCTATAATGGGTCTAATGAGTGATGAGTAGAGGGTAACGATGACCTCTTTTTTCCTGGATGAGAACCCTTTTATGATGAGGTGTGCCACGTAGAAGGACTTCCTGACTACTTTAGTGATGTGACTATCAAAGGAGAGACTACTGTCCACCTGGGTCCCAAGGTCTCTTATCACGCATTCGGTGTTAAGTAGATTGCTGCCTATGTGGTAGTTCATGGGTACAGAGTTTTTACCAAAGGGGATGACACTGCACTTTTTGGCATTGAGCTTGAGGCCATGGCTCTGACACCAGGCATCTGTCTCAAAGAGGCCCTTCTGTAGGATGTTCACATCATTTGGGGACTTGACTATGGCTCCTAGTTTGCAGTCATCTGCGAACCTCATTAGCCAGAGGCCTTCTGTGTTAGCCTGTACTTCAGGGAAGTAGATACCAAACAGGAGCGGTCCCAGGACGGAACCCTGTGGTACTTCACTTGTCACTGGTTTGAGATCAGATTTGGAGTCTGCAACTTTTACAGTGTGGGTTCTGTCAGTGAGCCAGTTGGCAACCCATCTTGTGACGTAGGGATTTATGCCTAGTTTATTGAGTTTAGCTATAATTCCAGAATGGGGGATGGTGTCGAAAGCCTTGGTGAGGTCAAGATAGGATGTGTGAACCACTTTACCCTCATCTACGGCTTTGGTGACTGCCTCAAAGAAGTCGATCAGGTTCAGGAGGCATGATCTGCCTTTCACAAACCCGAACTGGGTGGGATCCAGAGTTTGGAGGTTACCAATGTCTTTGTTTATGAGTTCCATGATGATACATTCCATGGCTTTGCAGACCAGGCTCGCCAGGCTAATAGGTCTACAGTTCCCGGGATCAGTGGTGGCTCTCCCTTTGTGGAGTGGGATAACTGTTGCTGTGCGCCATTCAGTGGGCAGAAAGCCTGATGCGAGGCTATTATTGAACATTGTGCTTAAGTGGGGAGCCAGTTCATTCTGAAGTTTGTGTAAAACGCAGCCTGGGATGTTGTCCGGTCCAATGGATGCTGTGTTTTTGGCTTTAGAGAGTGCAGCTTTCACCTGCGTAGTTGTGATTACAGGGACTCTGCATTCTTCCTGTATAGATATGGGCCCTTTAGGGGGTGAGGGGGGTAAAGTTAGCACTGACCCCATCTGCCAGGATGTTGACATAATTATGCATGTATTGAATGTTCTATATTGGTACAATTAGTAAAAGGTGTTACTCCGTTACTTAACATGAATTCATACTTTGCAACTGAATGAAAACATATCATACTGTTTTTTTATATGACTCAGTGTTTCCTCTGTTTGAACCATATTGTCTATTGAGGTAATGCACCTCAGACTATTTCATTTTTGTCATACACAAGAATATGTGGCGTCAGAGACAAAAAAACATACTTTGTGCAGTGGTGAGGGTGAAGTGGCAGCAATATTTATTTACATGGCAGGACACTCATTTTAAATTTTAATTTTCTTATTTGTGTTTCACTGAATACTTGTGTATTACCGCTTTCAAGATGAAGGCATATGCCAGCTATTACAATTGTAATGCTTAGAGCATTAGTGGTGTTACTGACTGCAATCTTATGTTATGACTACATGTATGTAGCTTTCTTTCCACAAATTTATTCAGTTTAAGCAGTATCATTACAGGAATGAAGTGCATATACTTGAAAAGCGTCATAAGTCTCTCCCTTCATTTAATAACTTATGCCCCTTCAAGTTAAACACTGACATACATGTGAAGATCAGATTGTAAGCAACATAAATATCACACTTCAATCATGGTATGTCAAAGTTAAGTGATTTTGAAAAGGGGATGTCATGAGAACTGGATGGTGAGTTGGTTAGATGTTGTGACCTACTTGATGCAGGTGATCCCACAGGCACTGATCTGACAGTGCTGTGGGACCAGGACCACAAATGACAGGTTCTACTAGGTGTTGATGAATGCTGATATAGCATAGCCTGCATTAAATATCTTGTACATTTTCTCTCTACTAACTAAAGCACTTTGTTGAGAAGCAAGTGATTTGCCCCCACATGTCTGCACAGTATCCTATCCTCTTACCCTTCCACGTCTGACTCCTACTTGAGTCTGGTAAGTCCTAATCAGTATACGAATGGAGGCAGCCATGGATGCTTGGTATGCCAGCATTCTATGCATATGTGTGATCAAGGCATTATCCTACTGTCTGCCATTGTCATATAGTGCTGGAATGTTTACCTTGAAGAACTCTGACCATTTCCAGCTGGCTATCTGCGGCAGTACTCTGAGCCCTAATAATGTTATGACACATTTGCTTCTGGGCAGACAATGCTTTATGAATTTCCTAGGGTAGTTGCAACAAATTCCTGTGCCATGCTCCCCTCTGTAATGGTGTCACTGTGGACACTGTTAGTCCGAATTTCTACCATCATCCTGAAAGCGTTTGTTTGGGTTTGAAGATACTAGTGTAGAGGTGCACAGATTTTGTCCCTGTACAATCTGGAGTGTAATGTTGTGCTTGACTTTGTGATGCGCTGTCACTTCCTGCAGAGTTACTAACATGTTGTGGGGTGTGAGACCCTACCACTAAACATGGGGACTGTGTGCCCCTTTGCTCAGGCTGCCTCATAAATATAACTGTGTTATTATCATCATTGTTATCTTCAACAGCCAGTCTGCTGCTGATATCCTCCAAATTTATTGGTATAGTGGAATTGTTTGTTTCTGCTGCTGACGATGTAAAAAAGTATTTGAAAACATTTCCAATGAAGAAGTAACATATACTATTGTGTGCTTAGTAAGATGTGGAAGACACTTATGTACACTACCTTCAGTGTTATGCAGATGTGGCAGATTTAACTGATAATATTAATTGTCATATCTTAAATGTATAATCCCTTCTCAGATGTGGCAGATTTACCTGATAATATTAATTGTCATGTGTTAAATGTATAATCCCTTCTCAGCATTTAATTCTGTAAATATGTGTATGTTAATGTTCTTAAGCCAACCTTTCTGAGCAGACGTGTTGCTACTGCAGATGTTGGTAATAGCCAGTGTCAATACCGCCATTGTTTTATTACAGTGCCATCGATCCTCTGTGGCATAGTCATCACCACAAATGGACTGTTGTTAAAGGATAAGTGCTAGAGCCCCCTCAGTACTGCCATGGGCAATTGCATTCTGCATTGTCTAGGTTCTAGCATGTGCTACCATATCATTTACCCTCTTCTTGCACTGTGTTAATGTCCAGTTTCTTCCACCATCTGCATTAATGTCCATTATAACGTGATTCCAGACTTTCGCCCTCTCAGCTTGTTTGGCCCCTACTTACCAAACAGATGTTTGTCATATGTCCTAAGGGCTGCCTTGAGGATACATTTTTTTCATGGCTGAAGCTGTCCTCTCTCCGCCTTGGTCCATTACTGCCCCGAAAAAATATACCACAGTCATATACAAAAACTTGATGTAACCATCAGTCAAACCACACAACAATGAAAGCATGCCTGCCATCCTTATGAAAAATAAATAAAATAAGGGGGTACAAACCCCATAATTATACAATATGCAGGGTCTGAGTCCAGCCAGGTAATATTCTGCTGAAGTAATGTTTGCATTATCACAAATACATTCACAATAGTAAGAAAAGCAATTTATTAACAAATCCATCTTTCCCTACCATTTTCTTGTAATTGTAATACTGTCATTTTCATTCATCAGTAATACTCAGACATATCCTAATAAAGACACATGTATGTTGAACCAACAAAAGATTCTTGACACTTCAGTACTTCACAGTTAAATCACTGCAGTTCTACCTTGTATACAGTCACTAAAACACACCAAAGTAAACAATTTTCTCAGTGATCACTAATCATTTCCACTACTGCTGTCCTCATTTTCCATTTATAAACGGCAGATTTACAGTATTCACTAAAGCCATTTTAATATGCCCATCATATGACTAAAACAAAGCATTTCTTGAAGTGAACTCAATAATCTTACATAATTTTGAATAGTTTTACATTAACATCTAATATTTCTATTATTCTTTCTTACTTTAAAAAGTCCATGGTTTCTAAGTCATTTTCTGCCTAACTAAAGTAACTGCAAGTTAATAGGGCAGTGTTAAATGTATTTATGTAAGTTTATGGTCATTTATACATTTCTATGCAAATTAAGCTCTTTTATGTTTATCTCTATGAATTGCAGTAGTACATAAATGTGTATAGCAACCTATGCACATTATTAGGACTTGGCTTCTAGTGAATATGTCTTCAGTTCATGACAACCTCAATAGATACAGTAGTGGAGTCCACAACACTCCTCAGCAGTCTGCAGGATTTTGTGGGAACATGTGAATATCCTCAGTTATTCTTTAAGCTGACCATGTTTAGAAAAGGCAATATGGATTCATATGCATGGGAGTTTGCACAACTATGAAGTATAATCCCTGCTTATCTAGCATCATCTAGCACACCTTATCACCTCAAACCACTCAGCATTTATTAAACATTAGTACTCATAAACACAAGAACCCAGCCACTGGGGATGCACAAGCTAGTGCATTTCTTTGTGCCGGTCCCAAGCCCGGATAAATGGGGAGGATTGCGTCAGGAAGGGCATCCGGCATAAAACCTCTGCCAAATTACTGATGCGGAGAACATTTCATATTTACATACTGGATCGGTCAAGGCCCAGGTTAACAACGACCGCCACCAGTACTGTTAGCCAACAGGGTGCTGGGGGAAATTGGGCTACTGTTGGCCGAAGAAGAAGAGGAGGGGGAAGGCATGCCCGATGGTAGGAAGAGAGGAGGAAGGTTAAGAGTGTAGTACTGAGGGTAGGAAATTTGAATGTTGGCAGTATGACTGGTATAGGGAGAGAGCTAGCTGATATGATGGAGAGAAGGAAGGTTGACATATTGTGCGTGCAAGAGACCAGATGGAAGGGAAGTAAGGCCAAGTGTATAGGAGGCGGGTTCAAATTGTTCTATCATGGTGTGGATGGGAGAAGAAATGGGGTAGGGGTTATCCTAACGGAACAGTATGCCAAGAGTGTTTTGGAGGTGAAGAGAGTGTCTGATAGAGTGATGTTTATGAAGCTTGAAATTGATGGTGTAATGATGAATGTTGTTAGTGCATATGCTCCATAAGTTGGGTGTGCGATGGATGAGAAAGAAAAAGTTTGGAGTGAGTTGGATGAAGTGGAGGTGAGTGTACCCAAGGGTGAGAGAACAGTGATTGGAGCGGACTTCAATGGGCATGTTGGTGAAGTGAACAGAGGGGATGAGGAAGTGATGGGTAGGTATGGTGTTAAGGAGAGGAATGCAGAAGGCCAGATGATTGTGGATTTTGCAAAAAGGATGGACATGGCTGTGGTGAATACGTATTTTAAGAAGAGGGAGGAGCATAGGGTGACGTACAAGAGTGGAGGAAGATGCACACAGGTGGATTATATCCTATGTAGGAGGGCCAGTCTGAAGGAGATTGGAGACTGTAAAGTGGTGACTGGGGAAAGTGTAGTTAAGCAGCATAGAATGATGGTCTATAGGATGACGTTGGTGATCAAGAAGAGGAGGAGGAGTGTGAAAGCAGTGCCAAGGATTAAATGGTGGAAGTTAAAAAACTGTGATTGTGAGGTGGAGTTCAGGGAAGAGTTAAGACAGGCACTGGGAGGCAATGAAGAGTTACCGAATAGCTGGGTAACTACAGCAGAGCTAGTAAGGGAGACTGCTAGGAAGGTGCTTGGTGTGACATCTGGGCAGAGGAAGGAGGACAAGGAGACATGGTGGTGGAATGAGGAAGTACAGGAGAGTATACAGAGGAAGAGGCTGGTGGAGAAGAAGTGGGATTGTCAAAGAGATGAAGAAAGTAGACATGAGTATAAGGAGATGAGGCGCATGGCAAAGACAGAGGTGGTGAAGGCTAAGAATAAGGCATATGGAGAGTTGTATGAGAGATTGGACACTAAAGAGGGAGAAAAGGACCTATAACAATTGGCTAGACAGAGGGACAGAGCTGGGAAAGATGTGCAGCAGGTAAGGGTGATAAAGGACAGTGAGGGAAATGTACTCACAAGTGTTGAGAGTGTGTTGAGTAGATGGAAAGAGTACTTTGAAGGGCTGATGAATGAAGAGAATGAGAGAGAGAGAAGGTAGGATGATGTGTGGATAGTGAATCAGGAAGTGAAGCAGATTAGCAAGGAGGAAGTAAGGACAGCTATGAACAGGATGAAGAATGGAAAGGCTGTTGGCCCAGATGACATACCAGTGGAAGCATGAAGGTGCTTAGAAGAAATGGCAGTGGAATTTTTAACCAGATTGTTTAATGAAATTTTGGAAAGTCAGAGGATACCTGAGGAGTGGAGAAAAAGTGTTTTGGTACCTATCTTTAAGAATAAGGGTGATATGCAGAGCTGCAGTAAATACAGAGGGATAAAATTGATCAGTCACAGCTTGAAGTTATGAGAAAGAGTAGTGGAAGCTAGGTTAAGAAGGGAGGTGATGATTAGTGATCAGCAGTTTGGTTTCATGCCAGGAAAGAGCACTACAGATGTAATATTTGCTCTGAGAGTGTTGTTAGAGAAATACAGAGAAGGTCAGAAGGAGTTGCATTGTGTCTTTGTGGACTTAGAGAAAGCATATGGCAGGGTGCCTAGAGAGGAGTTGTGGTATTGTATGATGAAGTCGGGAGTCGCAGAGAAGTATGTAACAGTTGTACAGGATATGTACAAGGGTAGTGTGACATTGGTGAGGACTGCGGTGGGAGGGACAGGTACGTTTAAGGTGAAGGTAGGATTACATCAAGGATCAGTTCTGAGCCCTTTCTTATTTGCAGTGGTGATGGACAGGTTGACAGATGAGATTAGACAGGAGGCCCCGTGGACTATGATGTTTGCAGATGACATTGTGATATGTAGTGAGAGTAGGGAACAGGTTGAGGAGACCCTGGAGAGGTGGAGATATGCTTTAGAGAGGAGAGGAATGAAGGTCAGCAGGGCTAAAACAGAATATATGTGTGTAAATGAGAGGGAGGGTTGAGGAATGGTGAGGATGCAGGGAGTAGAGTTGGTAAAGGTGAATGAGTTTAAGTACTTGGGATCAACAGTTCAGAGTAATGGTGAGTGTGGAAGAGAGGTGAAGAAGAGAGTATAGGCAGGGTGGAATGGGTGGAGAAGAGTGTCAGGAGTGATTTGTGACAGATGGGTACCAGTAAGAGTGAAAGGGAAGGTCTACAAGAGGGTAGTGAGACCAGCTGTGTTATATGGGTTGGAGATGGTAGCACTGACGAAAAGGCAGGAGTCAGAGCTGGATGTGGCAGAGTTAAAGATGTTAAGATTTGCACTGGGTGTGACTAGGATGGACAGGATTAGGAATCAGTATATTAGAGGGTCAGCTCAGGTTGGACAGTTTGGAGACAAAGCAAGAGAGGCGAGATTGCGTTGGTTTGGACATGTGCTGAGGAGGGATGCTGGGTATATTGGGAAAAGGATGCTAAGGATGGAGCTGCCAGGTAAGAGGAAAAGAGGAATGCCTAAGATAAGGTTTATGGATGTGGTGAGAGAGGACATGAAGGTGGTTGGTGTGAAAGAACATGATGCAGAGGACAGGAAGAAATGGAAACAGATGATCCGCTGTGGCGACCCCTAATGGGAACAGCCGAAAGAAGAAGATGATGATGATGATGATGAGTACTCATAAACACAAGAATATTTATTTCTGTAACCCCCCCCCCAAAAAAAAAATACTGCTGCTATACTGCACGAGGAATGTATAAATGAAATTCCGGTGTATTCCTTCAGAAAGGTAATGCATTATATAGTGTGGTGAGGAAAGAAACAAAAAGTTGCAATGGCAATTATTGGAACTATTTTACTCACATTAATAACAGACCTCCAGATGAAAAGGATAAAAAAAATCATTTTTAATGTCTTCTAAACAGACAACTTCTTCTCTTAGAGGGAAACTTTTTATTTGGAAATTCTTGCATATATCTTTCTTCGGATCCCCTACACAACGCCGACATTCCAGAATGCCAACAACCATATGGCCGACACCATATGATCGACATTCAGAATGCCGACATTGTGAGAAATCCACAGATAAGGAAAATAAAATTTCCTTTCAACTGCTAGCAGTGGGGCTATGCCACCCTGCACCCCCCGTGGGGGGCTCTGCCCCCCACACCACCCGTACCTTTAATATACCAACTCCGAGATCACACTACAGTGCAGGAATGGAAATCTTTCCATTCCGCACTATAGTGAGATGCCAGTTCTGCATTGCCAGCATTCTGAATATCGATCATATGGTGCCGGCCATATGGTTGTCGGCATTGTGGAATGTCGACAAACTGAAGGGGACCCCTTTCTTCACACCTCATAAATTGAATTAATGTTTAAAAAGAAGCAAGCTTGTTGGGGATGTAAACAGGAGGTTAAAGCAGATTGGCAACACATGTTCTTTGATTGTGTTGTACTTACACCTTACTGGAATAACATTAATCTTTTTTACAAGCTTAATTTGGGGATAATTTTGTTTTATCAAAGTCATTAATAGTTTTTAATACCCCTATTTCTGTTTGTGTTAAAAGAATGAAATACACTCTTTTATTGTCCATTTTACCAATTGTGTGGAAAGTTATAACCAAGAATTGGAAGAATGAAGCTACACCCACTTTCAAAGAATTCACAAATATTGCAACCAAAGTATGTCATCTACAAATTATTGCCATTAAATCAAGATCTACTAGAATCACCCCCTACTATAATATGTAGACAAATTTTAAGGAACTGCTTGAAAAGCTAAAATAGCTATACTCATATCAATTGTAATGTATAGGAAGTTTTTGAGATTCTTATCAGTATAATATATTCCTGGAAAGACATTGAAAAGCCCATAACTATAAAATTAGATGCTGTGACTCGAGACAAGTATTTAGAGTTCAGACAACTTGTCTTTTGTATCCATAAACATCCTACCTCACTGATTGTTTATGGTGGTAAACCATCGGGGGGGGGGGGTTCTTCCTGCTCCATTCGCTTCGCTCACTTTGCTCCCCTGCCCTTCCCCATATCTCACCCACCACCAACACCTCTACTCTTATCCAAAGCAAAACATTCCCCCTTATTCCTATGATCCAGTTAAATACAACTCTACCTTGTCCACACTCACATTTCATTCGCACTTTACTTTCTTTTATTTAACCAAACTTATCTGCTCTCCCTTACATCCATCACCTTGAATTCCCATCCCCTCTACAATAATTCTTTGCATCTTTCTCTACTCTACTTTACCTTCACAATACGATAATCACCTCAAACTATCTTACATTAACTCCAGGTTTACCACCTTCTCTTCTATTATACACACAAACTAACATTGCACCATAATTTTACTACAGACCAATCACATCTCCCTCACACCTTATCACAAACTGCAAGGCAAAACACCTAACTACATTGTCAAAGCCCACTCTGAAGTCAAAACATTTCCAACCTTGCCTTCAGCTGCAAACATATCACATGATAACAATCTCTATTTACACCTGATACGACAGTCAAACACACAAATTCCACTTTTACTTTTTAAACCCACTATCACAGTTGACATGCTCCTCCTAACCTGCCTAACCTCTTTACTCTTAATTCTCAACCTCCCTATGGCTATATCCTTGCATACCCCATACACCAATACACATCAACAATCTCCTCCAATCCTCTCCCCAACAAACAACACAGCTTCTCATGTATCTCCTCCCAGCTTTTGCCCTATACCCTCCCATATTATTCAAGCCACAAATTGGCCTCCTTACCTCCTATGAAACCACACTTGACACCACTACCATCACTTTGGAATAATAAACACTTCCTGTTGTACTCCTTCCTCATTACCTATCTATTCAAATGTGGAGACATACATCCTAACCTTGGCCCACCTTCTAATCCTAATCACAAGGGTGAGCCCAAAGACTTAAACATGCATACACTTAACCTTAGAAGTATATGTAATAAAATAGCCCCACTGCATGCCTGGATTGATCAAAATAAACTAGACATACTAGCCCTTACTGAAACAAGGCTACACCCCAATGTAAAAGACTCAGAAATAATACCTCCAAACTTTGCAATAACCAGAAGAGACAGATCTAAAAAAAGGGAAGGGATAGCACTTCTGTATTCCTCTAAACTCAACATCAGACCCTACACCAATAATATACCCACCTCTTCCAATGCTGAGGTACTAATCTCCTTTTTGAACCTTAATATATCAAAAAGAATTTGCATAATAGTAATATATATCTCACCAGGTAACAATATACCAGTGTTGGAAAATATTTTATCCTGGACATCCCAAACAATAAACCTCGAAACAATAATCTTCGGAGACGTAAATATAAATTGGCAAACCATAGCTTCCAACTCCCCCACAAATAGTATAAATCTGTATGGTTTTTTTTTTCAGTTTATCAATACTCCAACAAGATACAGCAAAGATCTTACCTGCTAATCCACCCTAGACTGGATCCTAGTATCCCACCCTGCAAATTACCCCTCTTCCAGTACACTGTCTAGCTCCCTGAGCGATCATCTACCAGCTTATTCCCTTAGAACAAACTCCCAAAAACGAAGGGTACACACTATAAAATCAGTTAGGAGCTCCACTAATTTTTGTCAGCATAAATTCAATCATCTTCTACATGAAATAGACTGGAAACCCCTTAAACAACTACCCCTCAATGATGCTGTACTATACTTTAATAACACCTTCCTTCATATACTTAATACCCAAGCTCCCTTTCACATGAAAAGAATCCAAAAGAACTTGGCACCATGGCTCTCTAAGGAATGTAAATACCTGATAAAGCAAAGGGACCGAGCCTGGTCAACCTGGAAACAAAACAAAAACGAATAAAATCATGTTAATTTCAAAACACTACATAACAAAGTGACAAAACTAATCAACAGAGATAAGAAGTCATATTATTCCTAGTTTAAACTCCAGCATAAAATCAATCCCAGTAAATTTTGGCACTCTATATCTTCTCTACTTAACCCTGGAGATCACCTTGTCTGCTCATGATTGGCAGTGGAGTTTTACGGTGTCGAGTTGCCAGCCCGGCACCCAACCTTCCACAGAAGGCACACACACATACACACTGACACCTAGGGCCAATTTAGAATATCCAATCAACCTACAGTATGTCTTTGGGATGTGGGAGGAAACTGGAGCACTTGGAGGAAACCCACGCGACCACAGGGAGAACATGCAGATTCCGCACAGAAGGCACCCCAGCTGAGGATCGAACCGGAGAACCTCTTGCTGTGAGGTGGCAACGCTAACCGCTGCACCACTGTGGCTGCCCATTCATACTCTGTCTCTGTACTTTGGAATTCGCTACCTCTAGCTATCAGGTCTATGACTGGCCTAACCCATTTCAAAGCCTCTTTAAAAAATCATCTCAAAACTACATGGCTCTGCTCCTGCATAAAGACTGCCTAATGCTCAGGTCTTCCTCTTCTTCCATACTAGCCTCATCATCCTCTTCTGCCACATTTCAATCCTTCACAGACTCTAAGATCCTAAGGCTCTTCTAACTCCTTCTCTGTTTCTATACCATATCCTTAAAATACTGCTCAGGCTTTATTGCTTCTATTCTTCTTAACTCTCTCTCAATGTCTGCCTGCATCATTAACTTTCTGGCTGCTATTTTCCTAACTGAAACTAACATTCTATTTTTCATGTACTATAATAGTCAATGTCACACAATGCACTACCTACACACTATTTTTTGGACACTATCTACATCATGTATGGTGAGAGTGACTGTTATTATCTGTAACGTTTTAACTCTATAGAATGGTCTAGATGTGTAGTAATATATCACAACATCTTGTAACATAGTTTTCTCTTTCAACTTATTTTTGTATAGTATTTCTAATGTCATTTGTATTGTATTGTATTATACTATATCTGTATTGTACCATATGTGGAGCTTTTCTCCCCGGGCCTCTACTGAAAATGGGTTCTGTAGACCCAGTCAGACCACCCGGCAAACAAATGTCAAATAAAAATAAACAAATAAATTCTTCATTGTTAGCAGACACTCTTGTCAATAGTTGTTCTGGTTTGTTCTTGTTCATATTGTTCTTTTTCATGCTCACAAATTTCTAAATGCAGTTATTGTCATGATCAATGTGTTTAGTTAAATTCTAATAAAAACCTTTTCAAAAAAAGTAAAGCATAGCAACAGTAGTAATTGTATGATAAAAAAATGATAATTTGATTAATGGCTTTTATTCACCATGTAAATGAAATGTAAAAGAATTCCTTTAAAAAACATGTAGACGACAAAGCATTTTGGTCAAACCAAACCTGCCAATAATAACAGTACCTGCCTTAATACTCTTGCTGGTTAACTGGTTTGGTTAGGGTGATGTCACACCCCAGAGGGAGTGGTTCTAAACCTTAAAACTCTGCTCATATCTTCTTTATTCTGGTACTAGCACTTCAAAGATGGCAGCATCTGTGAAGGCATGAGGTCATGCTCAGAGCTGGTCAGACAAAGAGACAAAATTAACACTCTGTTTTCTGAGTTATTCATAGCAGGCATTGTGGGATTTGAGTGAAAAAATAGACACCTGGCAGGAGTTGGGTGAGCACCTGTTTTCCCTGATAGGATCACCCACTCTGGTCCCCAGTGCCATCACAGGTATGATGACCTATAGAAGTGTAAGCCTTACCAGCTTGTTCAGTGGGTTGACCAGGTAGCAGCAAGAAGGCCAGAGCTCTATAAGTATTATTATTTATTTATTTTTTTTGGTTTGATTAAACATAGGTTTAAAAAATAAAAGAAGAAATATGTGTAACTGCAAATATGTGTCTAAATTGCTATTATAATAGTGCAAAAGAAAGCATAAACATATCTTTATACAGAACTGCAGCTGTATATAAATATATGGAATGTTTATGTGATAACACAGCTCTGCAGAGTATGGTGACCAGCCACTGTTCTACTATCTTCATCTGAGCAATCCGAGGCATCTGTTTGCATGTAGCACACCTTTGCACAGCACCATGTAGTGGAGGTAAACATTGGCGGTTATAGACACAAAAGCTAAAGTAGATTTATTTTCCCTTAGAAGCTGCCCGTGCTCCAAATCAGGAGTCCCTTAAATTGCACTTAGCTGCTCAGACAGTACCTCAGCTGGGCTGTCTACACCATTTTCCAGTTTAACTGAACTCTCCTAATAATTAATAGTCTTGTACCCCTTGACAGCCACAATAGCATCGACCCAGCATTAAGCCCCCAATTAAACCACATCCTTCCTCATTAAAGTAAACAAATTTACACCTAGTATTATGGATGCTCAAGTTCTCCTGCCAGCCTGATTGACACAGGTATCCTGAGGCAGTGTAGCAAGTGCTTCATGTACACTGACAACCCACTTCTCCTAAACCACTCAATCTCAATTTGTGACAGATGCATATAAACTAAGAATTTGGAATCCTTGCTCTGTCATTCTCTGAACAGTGACACTGAACAGTTTGTCAGCCCACATACTGCAGCTCTTGCACAAACCACGGTCTCAACACATAAACCATCATATGCGGAGGTACTCACCAGAAATTTACCTAAACACCAGAGGTCTCTGAAACACAAATATGCTACACCTAATACAATACCTACAGCACTCAATACAAATAAAACCACAAGCACGTGTCTCACCAAGCAGGCAATAAGGCAAAGCACATCTAACCCAAATTTTCTGGCAACAGGCAACTCTGTAATGAGACACAGACATACCTCTCAACTGTAGATTTTCGCAGAATGTCCAGACTTTTGCCTTGTAATTATGGTCAGATTTTCATACAGTTGGGGTTTTCTGGTGAATTAATGGCAAATAATTAAAGAATGTAGTTATAAAACAATGACAGACACTTGACTTTCAGACTTCCTACCCTTGAGAAAATTCATGTTAGTGCAAAGCCTGTCATTCTATCAACTTTCTAAGTTTGTAAGGGCAATATTTAAAAATTGTCCTGATTTTTGGGCATTTGTCCCACTTTTATTTATGGCTTTGTCTAGATTTCTTGCTGACAGAGTTGAGAGGTATGCACACGGATGTCCCACTCACTAGGCTGAACAAGGAGAAGGTTACTGTTGGCTGTCTACTGGGTGCCAGGATCCGCCAGATCACACACACACACACACACACACACACACACACACACACACACACACACACACACACACACACACACACACACACACACTCTCAGGTTTCTCCCCAAGTACTGTTATGACTTCATCATAGTTCATGTTAGTGTGAATGACTTGAGATGTACCTCATACATATGAGAGACATGACCGAGCTCTCTGAATATGTGTCTCAGGCAGGTATGTCCCTAGCCTTGAGCACCATACTACCTTCACCTAAGATGATAGCACAGTATAAACAAAAAATGATTGACTTCAACAACTGGCTTAGATTTTGGTGTCATTCTAAGGGGATCCAGTACCTGTCAGCCTGGGATGACATGGCAGACAGACCATGCTGCTTTACCAGAGATGGTCTTTATCTGTCACCTCTGGGATTTTGGTTACTGGCTAAGGCTCTTGCCTCCCCCATAGTACCTTTTTTAGGAAATGTCACAACAACAAAATTCCCAATGTAAAAATATCTTCACAAAGCAACCTCAGGGTTATGCTGCTAAACGCTAGGACTCTAAACCTAAAACTGCACTCACTGGAAGCGCCCTCACCTTAGAAGATGCTGACATTTGTGCAGTCACAGAGACTTGGTTTTAGGCTGCGGAAAGCATTCTGGCCATACCAGGTTATAATGCCTTCCACACATTCAGACCACAAACTAAAAGTGTGAGAACTGAAGGAGGTGGAGTATCAATATTCATCAAAGATAAATACACCTCTAGATCGGTTAAACAAAATGATTCCCTTGAACTAATCCAGGTCCAACTGACTATAGGTAAGACCCCTCTCCAAGTTATTGCCAGTTATAGGACCCCCTCCATGAACCAGGATACCCACGCTGCATACATGGATCTACTTGAATCACTCAAGATACAACCAGACACCCTGGTTTTAGGTGACTTTAACAATCCATCCATAGATTGGGTAAATTATACATGTACTAACACACTTGGCCAAAGGTTCTTGGACGTCATCAACTCCAATGCCCTGAACCAGTTGGTCGATACCCCCATAAGGGGTCCAAACATTCTGGATCTGGTACTCACTAACATGGTTGATCGTTGCACTATGCCATGTGTGCGGCCCTTCCTAGTGAGGTCTGATCAAAAATCAGTCTCATTAGAAGTAACAATAACATCTAACCTCCCATTAGCAACAAATAGACTAAAAAAGTCTCCAAAGCCAATTACAGCCTAACAAATGGTGGCATTATTAGTTTCAAAGATCCTGCCCTCACTGATGGCATGGACATCTATACTGGGATTTACACCAATGCCTTGTATAAGCATCTATACAAATGTACTGACTCAGCCATACCTGACAGGATCAGAACAAGATCCTCAAGAAAGAACAAGCCTGCCTGGTGGATATCCACTATTAACAGGATATACAATAGGAGAAAGAAATTACTGCATACAGTACTGCATGAAAATACAGCAGGAAGGAATGGTCTCTGAACTGGAAGCATTCCCTCCTCATCTTAAACAAGCAAATAAGACAATGTAAGCTAAGGCACTGTAAAGCTAACTATGAATCCAAATTAGCCTCCTTCGCTAAGGATTATCATAAGACCTTCTTTAGCTACATCAGAAACCTTAAAAGAAAAACTCAGATTTGTGCAGAACTGGTTGTTAATAACACCACATATACTGAACCCACAGAAATAGCCAACCTGCTAGCTGGCAGGTTCAGTGAAAACTTCTACCCTCTTTCCCTGCCACATATCCCCCAAAGCATCCCTACCACTTGCCCTCCACCTAGTATATCCTAGGAGCAGATCTTAAACTCTCTCTCCAAAGCCAAAAACACAGCCTTTATGGGACCTTATAATGTCCCAGGCTGCATTCTAAATGGATTAAAACAGAACTAGCTGCACCACTGGGTACTCTTTTTAACCACAGTCTAAGTACTGGTTTTGTACCTGCTGAACGGAAAACAGCAACCGTCATCCCATTACATAAAGGAGATGCCTCCATAGATCCTTTGAACTATAGACCCATAAGCCTGACCAGCCTAATCTGTAAAGCTACGTAAAGAATAATCATGGACCTTATCAGCAAAGAAACAGAAGACCTCCAGATGCTTGACCTGACCTAGTTTGGCTTCATTAAAGGAAGATCCTACCTCTTGAACTTGATAAACTTCTTTGAGACAGTCACCAAAGCCCTGGATGAAGGCAAATCCATGCACATGGCCTACCTGGACCTAGCCAAGGCCTTTGACACTATTCCTCACTCAGGCATCATTGATAAACTCACCCAGCTGGAGATCAACCCGTATATTGTCAGGTGGGTTGCAAACTGGCTCACTGATAGAACACACAGTCAAAATTAGTGACTCTCTCCACCAGCAGACCCGTAACTAGTGGTGTTCCACAGGGATCTGGGCTGGGGCCCCTATTGTTTGCAATCTACTTCTTGGATATCTCAACCATCACAAATACCAAAACCAAACGAAAGATGTCTGCAAGTCTTCAGTAGCAAAAAGCCAAAAAGAAAGGACTTGCAACGAGTGTCCAAAGGAAGGTCAAAAACCAAACCCTTAAAGTAAACACAAGCACTTTATTCACAATAACGCAAAAAGCAGAAAAATACGTTTTCGACCCAAAATCCAAGTCTTCATCAGAAGTGAACAATTAACAGTCATCACTGAAACACTTTTATACCTTACCAGTTGTGCAAATTGCAATAATAATTAATCAATTAAATTAGTTAATTATTTAATTGAACAACTAGTATAAATGATAAAATACATAAAATCATTTGTTAAACTTTCCTAGTTAAAATATATGGTTTTAAAATACTATCCATGAATTAATATATACTGATTCAACAGTTTAAACTTTAAAATTAAAATTATATATCATAAAATTACATTTAGTTAGTTTAATTTGTAATACAATCTCCTTTTAAATTACTAAGTGGTTGAACATACCTCCCAAAAACATTGTGTATATTGCCATCTTGTGGCTGTACTTCAAATCACAGTTTGGCTGCCCTTAATTTTAAAACTGAAGAAATGGAAATCATATCATTTAAACCTGGTGGTTTTGTGGAATCTAAAATAATTTGCCAAAATAACTCCCTATATTCAAGTTTGGCCTCCCACATGCCCCCTCTTAATTCCTTGGGTACAATTTCCAAAACAAAGAAAAGAAAATTAGCCTGTGGACAAGCCAAAGTATGTCTGTAAAGGACATTTTTATTATTTTGCTTCCTAATTTTGTAAGTGTTCATAAATACGGTTTCTTAACTTTCTTTCGGTTTTTCCTATATAAAATGAAGTGCAGACCTTACAAGTAGCAACATATACCACACCGTTGGTATTACAATTGGAAAAACATTTACTAATAATCTCCCTGTCCCTTGATGCAACTAAAATACTACCTTCGTTAAGTATTAAGGGGCATTGTGAACATGTACCACATTTATAAGTACCTGGTCTTTTTGAAGAGATGTTAACCTTTCCAAACTCAAAAAGTTGTTTGAAATTTAAATCTTTGCGGTATATAAATGTAAGTGTTTTGTTTTTCAATACCTCTAAATCAGAAATCTCAGTAAACCTATTCCATTCTCTAGTTATAATCTGTTTCATCACTCCTGCATCTCCAGAAAAATCCATAATGTATGCATCATCCCACTTTTTCATTTCTTGGGTATGAATACTTGTTTCTTTGACCTCCTGGGTAGGTTTTCCTAGAATAGGGGCAAATCTATTTTTCCTTTCCTGAACCACTGAATCTATTACTTCTTGTAGTAAGGAATTTGGATAACCTCGTTTACTAAACATTTCCATTAATTTTGCACACTCACTTGAAAAATCATCGTCATCGGAGGTCATTCTGCTGACCCTAACCAGCTGTCTCTTAACCAGATTCCTTTTCTGAAAATGGGGATGACTACTCTTGTAATGCAAATAAGAGTTAGAAAATGTTTCCTTTCGATAAATACTGGATGAAAAAACACCTAATTTCTTCAATAATCATCTAATGTAAAGATGTTTCCATGCCTAGAAATAAATGTATTAATACACTTATTTCTAGGCATGGAAACATCTTTACATTAGATGATTATAAGATTTTCAACTACAGTAACATAGAATTAAAAGAGGAACATTTTTACCTCTTATCAAAAGGTTTCAAATGTATTCCTACTAGAAAAGCAAGTGTACCTAGATCTATTGTGGATTTAAAACTATTTCTTAGAAAAATGAATTTCTCTTTAATATTTCAGGAAAATAATACAGCATCCAGACAAATGGTTCCCTTAAAAAGGAAAAGTACTGTAAACCCACCATTACACCCACAATTGAAAAACCTTGACATTATTTTGGAAAGAGAAATCAGGAAGGTTTTATCTGAGCACAAGATATTCCCAAATTTGTCCGTAATAGAAAGAGGAATACTGAATGAATTGAGAAACAACAAAAACATTAGAATTATGCACCCAGATAAAGGGGGTGGTACAGTATCGATGGATTTCATCATGTATGAATCCAAAATGAAGGACTTATTAAATGACATTGTTAAATATTCACGAGCTTCCATCAATGAGGTCAACCTAGCACACTCAAAAGTCAAGTTATTACTCTATGACTTACTACTAGAGGGATCCATTAGTAATGATATTCACAATTTTTTATTAATTTCACAGCCAAGGGTTCCATCTGTCTTTGGAATACCAAAGGTACACAAAGACCCAAATGATCCCCCACTTAGGCTCATTGTGGCATCTGAAGGTTCAGTTACATCTTCTTTAGCCAAATTTGTAGATGAGAAACTGAAAAAGTTGTCATATGATAGCCCGATAGTGCTGAAAGATTCATGGGATTTCCTGAGGTGTGTTAAACCTGAATTATACTCCCCAGATCTGGCTTTTGTTACTTTAGATGTTGTAGATCTGTTTGGATCTATCCCTCATGACATAGGGCTCCGGTGGCTTGAAGACAGTATGAGGGACAGTAAAATGTTTACAGTGGATGATTTTAGGAACTGTTTAACATTTATGGACATCATCCTTCATAATAATTTCATGTTTTTTCAGGGGGAATTTTTTCAACAGAAAAGGGGAGTAGCTATGGGGGCCAAATGTGCCCCCACATATGCAAATTTAATTTTGTCCGGATGGGAACAACTGTGCATATCAAACTGTCCTTTTATTGGTTGTTGGTCCTTATATAAAAGGTTCTTGGACGACATAGTTATCTTTTGGACAGATACCTACCAAAAATTCACGGAATTTTTATATTACATTAAAAATACAACAAACTTTTTGGATTTTACTTATACTTACAATACAGACAACCTTACTTATTTGGATGTTTGTATTAAGAAGAAATTAGGTGTTTTTTCATCCAGTATTTATCGAAAGGAAACATTTTCTAACTCTTATTTGCATTACAAGAGTAGTCATCCCCATTTTCAGAAAAGGAATCTGGTTAAGGGACAGCTGGTTAGGGTCAGCAGAATGACCTCCGATGACGATGATTTTTCAAGTGAATGTGCAAAATTAATGGAAATGTTTAGTAAACGAGGTTATCCAAATTCCTTACTACAAGAAGTAATAGATTCAGTGGTTCAGGAAAGGAAAAATAGATTTGCCCCTATTCTAGGAAAACCTACCCAGGAGGTCAAAGAAACAAGTATTCATACCCAAGAAATGAAAAAGTGGGATGATGCATACATTATGGATTTTTCTGGAGATGCAGGAGTGATGAAACAGATTATAACTAGAGAATGGAATAGGTTTACTGAGATTTCTGATTTAGAGGTATTGAAAAACAAAACACTTACATTTATATACCGCAAAGATTTAAATTTCAAACAACTTTTTGAGTTTGGAAAGGTTAACATCTCTTCAAAAATACCAGGTACTTATAAATGTGGTACATGTCCACAATGCCCCTTAATACTTAACGAAGGTAGTATTTTAGTTGCATCAAGGGACAGGGAGATTATTAGTAAATGTTTTTCCAATTGTAATACCAACGGTGTGGTATATGTTGCTACTTGTAAGGTCTGCACTTCATTTTATATAGGAAAAACCGAAAGAAAGTTAAGAAACCGTATTTATGAACACTGTTACGAAATTAGGAAGCAAAATAATAAAAATGCCCTTTACAGACATACTTTGGCTTGTCCACAGGCTAATTTTCTTTTCTTTGTTTTGGAAATTGTACCCAAGGAATTAAGAGGGGCCATGTGGGAGGCCAAACTTGAATATAGGGAGTTATTTTGGCAAATTATTTTAGATTCCACAAAACCACCAGGTTTAAATGATATGATTTCCATTTCTTCAGTTTTAAAATTAAGGGCAGCCAAACTGTGATTTGAAGTACAGCCACAAGACGGCACTATACACAATGTTTTTGGGAGGTATGTTCAACCACTTAGTAATTTAAAAGGAGATTGTATTACAAATTAAACTAACTAAATGTAATTTTATGATATATAATTTTAATTTTAAAGTTTAAACTGTTGAATCAGTATATATTAATTCATGGATAGTATTTTAAAACCATATATTTTAACTAGGAAAGTTTAACAAATGATTTTATGTATTTTATCATTTATACTAGTTGTTCATTTAAATAATTAACTAATTTAACTGATTAATTATTATTGCAATTTGCACAACTGGTAAGGTATAAAAGTGTTTCAGTGATGACTGTTAATTGTTCACTTCTGATGAAGACTTGGATTTTGGGTCGAAAACGTATTTTTCTGCTTTTTGCGTTATTGTGAATAAAGTGCTTGTGTTTACTTTAAGGGTTTGGTTTTTGACCTTCCTTTGGACACTCGTTGCAAGTCCTTTCTTTTTGGTTTTTTACTTCTTGGATATACAGGATAAAACATAAGGCCTATGGCTGACAAAGTGTTTCTGATGACTGCAAACTGGGTGCAGTCATCAAATACCCAAGCAATGTCTTACACAGACAAATGACTGGTGCCAAAGTCATGGGGTAAAACTCAATGGAAAAAAATTCATTATCATCCTCTTTGGAAAGGGCGATATCCCTGGAGACTACCACATTAATAACAAAACCTTAAGCATGCAATGAGTGGTGAGACATTTGGGAACACAGGTTGACAGCAACCTTTCCTTTGACCACCACATCTCCACAGTGGTAAGAAAGGCTTTCTATGTTGCCCACCTCATTATTAAGGGCATTTCATCTGGAACAAAAGAGGTTATACCCCCCCCCCCCCATACTCCTCACTTATCAGCCCAATAATAGAGTACAATGCTACCTTTGGTATGTACCTTACCAGGCACTTGCAGCAATTGGAAAGATCTCAAACATTTCTTACAAAGAAAATTCAGGGCCTTCAGCTTATGCTATATGTTGACAGACTGAAATCACTGTCACTATACTCTATGTCTTACAAACTACTCAGAGGTTACCTGTGCCTTGCATATAAAGCAATCACAGATCCTGCTCTAATGGAAATGCTGCACATTCATAAATCAAATGGTATAAGATGCACTCACTCTAGGGAACTCAACTATGTGATATTAGCAGGACTTGCTAGAGAGACAAGATATGTCTCACAGAGGTTACCTCTCCTCTGGAACAAACTTCCAATTCAGGTGAAGCAGCACCCCTCACTGACCCTATTTAAGCATAATTTGGATGATTGGATGGGAAACTGCAAATTCACCACGGGAGTTTCACCTGTGTCCCTCTTGGACAGGGGCAGTAGTTGTTGACTTAGTTCCGCTTAATATCTTGATATTCTTGGGAACAGGAGTTGTATTGGTTAGGCTTGTAAGGGCCCTAGTAACTTCCTGTGATCCTATGAACATGCTTATCTGCATGAGTACAAATGTATATGTATGAGTAAAGAAATATATGTAAGTATGCATATATGTCTGTAAATTGCAGATATGCATCTGCCTGAGTACACTTATAACTAGTTTTTCTTGTATACAAATATATTAATACACAAGCAAAAAAAAATTGCAGTTCCACATAATTTCATTTACAGTATGTATTACCTTAGTTAATAGTTGATGCAGACAGTTTTTGTAAAGAAAGGATTTTCTTTGTGTAGGTCTGAAGATATTTATTATTACAGTAATTGTATAAGACAGTAATTTCTTCTGCAATATTAACTGCATATACAAGATGGCTGAACTCAGTGAGATAACACATTTTAGTCAGAGTGGACTTTGGGGGAGGGGGTGGAGGTTGCAGTGTCAAGTGAATGACCAGTACATAGTTTAGTGAGAAAAGGCCAGATGTTTTACTTCTGTATACATTTTAAATCATCCCTTGTAAGCTTACAGTTATTAGGCAGAAACTATCAAGGTAGTCATTATTGTCCTGAATTATATATAGTGCATCCATCTGTAAAAGTATTAAGGTTTGTTTAATGAAGACTGAATTCAAAGAAACTGAAAACTTCCTTCAAATGCTACATTTTCAAAAAAATAAATTATTTTGTTTTCATTATAAACATACGCAAATGTACATATAACAAATACAATAAAACAATAATAAAACTATTTACAATATTTACATTCATCCATGATAAAACTCCATTTTCTATATGTGTACAGCTTCTGCTTTCGCCTGAACAAAATTCAGACTGTTACATGACATTGTAATTTAGGTAGAACCTAGACTGAAAGTATATTGAAAGATTCCAGACAACACCCTTTCCCTAAACAGACAAGCTGTCCATACATATAAAAGTGTAATAATTTGAAGGAAGATGCGGTCCTACTATTTATAACTTGCATTACTAGAAATATTGCCACAGAGTGAGAATTTAGATAGCTAAGCAACTGCAACATTAATTGAAATGCCTTGCATAGTATTTGTAGTTAAATCAGAAATGTTAAAGAAACAAGGTGAAAGGAAAGTAAACAGCAATTGGCTTGTATCTCTCCATCTAGTGGATGAAGAGATTAGCTATAGTATGGCACAGCACAACAAAGTAGGAGACTCACAAGACCAGATGAAGCCACTGGTAAGCAGGAATAAAGTGATAAATGCAGTTTTCTGTCTATAACTGATTTCATTATATAACTGCAAGTATTTATAAAGGATAGTACTTGAAGGCCTACAGTGCTTTCAATAGATTATTGCATTAAATTAAAAAAATGTCAATGTATACATGCAGTATTCTGTCTTTAACTGATTTTATTATGTATATAGCAGCAATTATTTTTAAAAGATGGTATAATTACAAAATTGCTACCAAATGTATATTAGACACAAATATTAACTGTATTGTCATTATTATGGTACTATAAAAGAAAGCACAAATGCAAACTCCATCAAGACTTGACAGCAATAAAACATTTTTCCCAAGTATGTGTAAGCACTTCCTATATCATTGTTCCCATGTATGCATAAGTAATTCTCATGTCATTGTTCCCAAGTATGCATAAGCAGTTCCCGTACATTTTGTTTTAGTTTAATAAAGATTTATAAAAATAAAATTGTTTTAGAATAATAAATTGAATATCTAACATTTGTGAATTTATTTTGTGTATTTTCTTTGTCTCCCCCCTTTATTTTTCTTATTTTAATTGTTGTTTTTCTTTCGGCTTTTTCCCGGTTAGGGGTCACCACAGCGGAACTCCAGTCCACTAATGATTGGCAGTAGATTTTTACGGTGTCGAGGTGCCAGCTCGATGCCCAACCTTCAATGAAGGCATACCCATTCACACCCATTCACTCATGTCTTTTGAACACCACTCGACCGTGGGGAGGACATGCAGACTCCACACAGAAGGCACTCCAGCCGAGAATCGAACGTTCCTTTTTCCTTTTCTTATTTTCTTTCTTTCCTATTTCTGTTCATTTTATTTTACATATCCAAATTCCTTAGAAGCAACCCAGCTGTATACCTCCCAGATTAGGGAATGTTCACCCTCTACTTGTGCAGGGGCATTTTCACATAGTCAGGCAGATGACACTGGTCCTGTAGTCTCCCTGGCATGTGGCAGCTTGACAAGCCTCACTAAACGGGGGCTTTGGGACTTGGTTGAGGATGTGGTGGAGCAGGTGGTGGACAGAGGGCATCAACCAATCAATGCTTCTGTGCCTACAGGCCCCTGCCCCCTTAACATCGGGGTCCTACACCGTGACACTATCTGGCAGTGGAAATGTTTAAGGCTTTGTAGACTGAGGACTGTTGTTGGGCACCACTCTTTCTCACCCCTATTCTTCCCTTATCATCTCTCCTGCACCCTCTCACCTACTTTCCAATAACCCACACTACTGTCTTATATAAAATATTAAAAAAATGGGGGGGGGGTCTATCCCACAAAAAAAAAAAAACATAGCACCCTCCTCTTTCCCACCTCCTCCCCACTGGGAGCATGTTACAGGGCATGTACCATATGATAAGGGCTAAGACAGAAAAAAAAATCTGATGGCTTCTACTAGTTGGCTTTCACCCATGCAGATGCTGGTGATCAGATAGCAGGAGAGAAACCACTCCACAAAACATGTTTGATTGCTTTTTCTCTGATACTTCAGCACTACTCGATATGGAAAAATGACACAGTATATTCTACAACTGACTTCACTGAATGAGAAGATGAAGCTGATACATTTCCATTACTGCAGCTATTTCAAAAAGTGCAGTGTTTTTACATGCATTTTTCATAAAAGACTGAGTCATCATCACCAGGATGCAATTTCCCCATATTTTGCCTGTCTCAAAAACTGATGATGCCACAAAATGAATCAAATTCCAAACAACAGTAGCATGTATGTAGTTCAACTTGCACTAAACAGAGCAATTCAGCTACCAACAGCTTGCAAAGTCAAATCAAACTATAGACAGACAGACAGACAGACACAGACATACACACACACACACACACACACACGCATGCACGCATGCGCAAACACACATACACACCCACACACACACACACACACTCACACATGCACGCACGCATGTGCAAACACACACACACACACACACACACACACACACACACACACACACACACACACACACACACACACACACACACACACACACACACAGCATAAGGAAAGGAGACAATGGAGAAATCATCGACTACGAATCAGGATGCACAGAAATATATTATGATGAACAAAGTATACTCTGGTTAAAACATGGTTACCAATAAGAAACTAATGGTGTTACTTCTGATTTCTGTTGCTGTATGTTTTAAATGTCTTTTTTAAGTGACAATGTAGAAGATCAGGAAAGAAGTTTTTTTCTGTTGCCAGTAATACAAAACAAAATAACAAAAAACATAACAAGCCTTAGGATAGTCCAGTATATAGTAATTTAAAAAATGAAATCATAGTATGAACCATCAAGCTAGTATTATATTAACAAGTGAGGATGGGACAGCACTGATCCTTGTCTGGGGATTGAAGCCAAGCTAAAGCCTTCAGCATTCCATGACGTTGTCACTGCCACTGGACCAACAAGGAGTGTTTGGAGACTTAGGTGCTTAATAAAACTGCTGTAAAGGTAATTTTTACATTTTTTATAAACAACCAACCAAATCCAGTATGAACCAGTAAGGTAATATTAACAACTGAACAGGAAAGGAAAATGTTGACCCTTGTCCTAGATATTGGATTCAGTCCCTGCACAAGGTGGATCAATATGCCCAGTCCTGTGTCAGATTCCCCAGTGAAGACAAAGTGGTTAATGGTTTGAAAAAAAATGGGGAAAAAATGTCATTTTTACTGATGATTTGTGCTCATTATATCCTTTCATTGTAACATCTTTACATGTGTACATTTCTAAGTTGGAATTGGTACATATTTTTAATTCTTTTACTTTTTATCCTGTCACTGGTAAGTGTGCAATTTCCCAGAGAATCTCTAGTTCTTATAGTATTTTACCTGAATGTTTTAAAATTGCTGTTATGTAACACATATCCTATCCATATTAAATTAACTACTCTATTAAAGAGTCTTGTATACCACTTCCATGGAAAAATAATGTATCATTCTTCTACACAAGGTATGCACCGCTCTTAAACTACAGACCAATAATCATCCTGTCTACCTCTCACAAATATTAGAAAAGGGCATTCACAACCAAATTCTTACACATCTCATCACAAACAAGCTGCTCATCCCAACAGGATATAATTTTGGAGAGGAAGTAGCAAGGAAACTGCCTTGTTATCTTTTCCAAACATAGTAAATGAAAAAAGAACCCTCATGGCATCCCTTTTGTTCTTTCTGTCAGAGGCTTTGGAAATTGTATGTCAAAGGCTTTTGACATTGCATGACATTAGTAGGTAACAAACATGTTGGAATGGCTGTGTTTCTCAAGAAATATTCTGTCTTTTTTTCAAGTTCCAAAATGGGTACAGGTTCCATGAATGCTGTTCTGATTTTATAAGCATGTCTTATCACATGTGGACCATGACCAATGACCCCAAGTCTAAAATACAGAACTTGAACAATTCAGTTATACCAGAAAACAGTTTAGGGCTACAACTGTAGTTTCTTCCCCAAAAAATGTATATATATATATATTATCCAGGTACAAAACATCTTTGCATGTTTGTAAGAAGTCAGTTTCTGAGTATACTGTTTTTTTTTCCTTTCAGATCTGACTAAAGCAAGCCCAATGAGAATATTGGCATCCCTACCACTGACTGAAGGCAATTTGGTTGGGTTTTAACTTTCAGAGTACATTTTGTTGATGTTACATTTCCCCATAGATTTCTTTCTGTGAAGTAAGCAACTTGGTATTTTCTCCTTAGTGTGTGTGTGTGTGTGTGTGTGTGTGTGTGTGTGTGTGTGTGTGTGTATATATATATATATATATATATATATATATATATATACATATGTATATATGTGTATATATATATATATATATATATATATATATATATATATATATATATATATATAGCTATGGGTCTAGGACACATGCTCGACTAGCATATGTCTGAATCACAAAACATTGAACACATACACAAAAGCGTTTAACATCGAAAAGCGCTTCCATGTATGTGTAGTTCAAAAAATAAATCTACATTTCTGCAGGGGTGCTTCGCCCCCTGCACCCCCCTACTTTATTATTCTCACTCCGAGATCGCACTACAGTGGGGAAAAGGGAATTTTCCCTTACCCGCACTGTAGTCCGATCTACGAAACAGGCACACATACATGGAAGTGCTTGTCGATGTTAAGCGCTTTCGTGTATGTGTGTTCGATGTTTTGAGATTCGGACATATGCTAGTCAAGCATGTGTCCAGATCCCATATATACATACATATATATATATATATATGGGTCTAGGACTATTCACTGAAAGCACATTTCACTGAAAGTGAAATGACTGTGCACAAATCACTGAAAGCTCAATTCACTGAAACACATTTCTCTGAAAGTTATATATGGCCTTTTCTCCACTGTAGTGTGACCCTGGAGTTAGTATATATAGTAAGGGGGGTGTGGGGGGCACTGCCTCCCACATTGGGGGGTGAGGGGGGTGTAACCTCCCACATAGTTTGGATATATATTATGTTCAGAAAAGAGTAACTTATTGAAATTGCAAGTATCTATGTATATAGTTCAAAATATTTAAAATAGGTGGGGGGCTATGCCACTCACACCCCCTTACTATATATACTAACTCCAGGGTCGCACTACAGTGGAGAAAAGGCCATATATAACTTTCACTGAAATGTGTTTTCAGTGAATTGAGCTTTCAGTGAATTGTGCACAGCCAAATGTGTTTCAGTGAAATGTGCTTTCATTGAATAGTCCTAGACCCATATATATATATATATATATATAAGTAAGGGAGTATGTAGGGTCCACAGGGTTTGCCTCTTTGCAAAAAACAATATATTTTTATGAGAACTAGCATTTTTAGATGTGTTGTGCTTTCAGTCATTTAGATTATGCAACTGTTTTTCATTCATTTGTGTCTGGATCAGTCAAGGGAGAGCATGGGTCTCATTTTTTTCCTGGCATACGCATTTCTGCAGGAAGTTAACTAATCATAATCAGACAGATAAGAATATAACTAATCATGAACCAGGACAGTCCTATTTCCACAGTCCTATCTTTTGCTTTTTTCATCCTGGTGTTTCTTTAGAATATAAGCCTGGGATAATATAAAGGTAATTCTGTAGCTAAAAGAGACCAATGTCCTATTTCCATAAATTCAAAAAGACTACATGACAAAAGTACTTATATATGCAAAAATATGTTATACACACACACACGCATATATGTGTATGTGTGTGTGTGTGTGTGTGTGTGTGTGTGTGTGTGTGTATATATACACATATATATATATATATATATATATATATATAGATAGATAGATATATATGTATATATACATACACACATATACATGTATAAATATAATATATTTGCCCTGGCCAAATGTCACCTAGTAGTGAAAATACCATGTTGGGTCTCCCCTGAAAAGAGGCCACTTGCCTAGAGTGACTAACCTGGTCAACAAAGGAAAAACAGATAGATAAATAAATAAATAATAAAGATTTAAAGCATTGAAAGTTGTTTGTTTGGTAGTATTATATTTCCTGGAGTTCGCATTAACAAAAGATATTAGTAGTGTTCTGAGCAACTGCTATCACCTGCAATTCCCATATAGTCAGTGACTACCTACAGGTAGCGCTTTAGAGATTTTAGTTCTGACAGTAAAGATACCTCATCACATGGAAGTGTGGGTAGAATCCACAAGTGGGAGGCAAAACCTAGTACTATCCAATAGCAGACAGCACAATGATATTGGGTTTGCTGAAAAAGAAATGTGCTTACACTTTTGTCAATGCTCTCACAGCCTTATTTCTTTTTACTTTAAAAAAAGAACATTGTCCATGGCTGAGGTGAGTAAGAAAGGCCTACAAGACAGTGACCAGATTTGAATTCAGCAATCCTGATTTTGTAAAGGAGCCTCACAGCTTTCTTTGTTCTTCTTTTCTTTGGCTTTAGATTTGAATGATGCACAAAAGGCTCACAAATCTTATAATAATGGGGGAGGGACCGACAGAATGGTTAAGGTCTTTTTCTCACAAGGTACAGGGTAGGATTCTGACCTAAGGATATACGCTTGGCTTGATAGTATATTATTTGCCTATGAACATATGAACCTATAATGGGTTAGTCCCTATTCACATTATTTTTTCCAGCTCTGCTACTGTCTTACTGCAATGCATCTGCTAGAAGATGTATTAAGTGAGGGAGATACTTAAGGCGTCCTGAGTCACTACTCATTTCCCCCTGGTACTGCTTTTGTGACTGAATATAAACTGAACGAGGCAAGAAATACTTATACAGCACCCACTTTGAAAGAATGAGTCAAGTGGTCAAAAACACTATTCACAAGAATTTATAAGATTGTTTTTGTCAAGTGATTTATTCACTTTGATCTATAGATTGGCTGTTAATATATATTATGGGATTCTAATTAGCTATACTTGTAACACTGAAGAAGAGTCTTGAATGACTTGAAAGTTTTGACTTTTATTCTTATTAAAATACCTGAGATGGCTGGACTATTGGTATTTTTCTGGAAATTTACTGTTTTACCTTCTGGGCTATTCAGTTACCATGTGTTTTTTGTTTATATGTTTCTTGACATGTATAAGACTTTATCAACTATCAACTAGAATGCAGTAGAGATCTTGAGTACCATATGGGAGGCATACAGTGATGGAGAAGTGAATGGAATCTGCAGACTGCATGTGACAAATAGCAGTAGACTGGTCACAATACATAGTTTGGAGAATCTCTATGCTGCACTTTATCTGTATAAACTACATTATTACTTACTCGGTAAGAGCAGAGAGTTTACACTGCCATGTTATTGACTTGAAAGAAAAGCACATCTAGCTACAAAACCCATTACACTCATATGCATTTTAATGTTCAATCTCAAGCAAGTAACCTAATCGTCTGACAAAGCATTAATTTTGAAATTTGGCTCAATGGTACTGAAAAAAGAGGCTTTCATCTACACGTTCTTTATTATTGTCTGTTACAGTACAGTAACAGTTAACCAGTCTCACAATACAGAACATGTGTGTGCACACGCATAAGTATATATACACACACACACACACACACACACACACACACACACACACACACACACACACACACACACACATTTATAGCATACAGTCTGGTGTTATTACACATGGAACTACATCAAGCACCCTATATTTGATGGTGATCAGTAACCTCTTATTCCTGCTTTGTCACTGTTGCACACTCTTTAGTATTTCTTTTGAAATGTAAAATGAGAACAAATAGTGAAGTGAAATAATGTGCAGAGATGCATTGTTCATACAGAACACTTACCCTTCTTCTCCAACAAATGTGACATAAAGCTTGTTCTTCTGGAGCTCCTTACGGGAATATGCCATCACCTGATTGAAAGTGCCCTCCAACAAATGGTCTCTGCGTATTATTAATCTGCAGAGGAAAGAAAATTACAATACCCAGCTGCAGTACTGTACATAATGGAATGATGGAAAGGCTAATATAGTCAGTTAACAATAAGAATTAAGTCTTAGGCCAGAATAAATAACTGTAAAATCATCTGCAAGGTAAAGGATGACAGAAAGTTTTGTTTTGTACATATTTTTCTATAGAAACCTAACCTTAATGCAGAGCATATGTGGTTTCATGTACATGCATTCTTTTGCTGTCTGTTGTACATATTTAATGTAGTGAAGAACCTGAACAGTGTGCAACAAACTAAATTAAATATATTTATGGTGCTGCTTATATTTAAAAAAACTGTTAGAATGTGGCCAGTAGACAGGACTTTAACAAATCTAAATGGTTCTGTCTTGACACACCTGAAAAATGGATTAAAAAAAAGAAAAGAAAAAATTCAGTTGCTGGACTGTATTTTTCAATAAATTAAAAGAAAATGAATCAGTGAACTCTTTCTCATATTTGATGTAGTCCTTTGAAATACTTCATGTGGTTTGCATCTGTGTGCTAGCAGCGATTCAGTGTTTAAGCTTTTATTACTGTTTTTTTACTTGGGTTGTGCAAAGATGGAGTTAGTAAATGTAAGTTATGTGTGTGCGTGCGCGCGTGTGTGTGTGTGTGTGTGTGTGTGTGTGTGTGTGTGTGTGTGTGTGTGTGTGTGTAGGAAGTGTAGGAAGGCTTATCACTTTGAAATGTGTTTTCTTATTGTTATTTTTATTGAGTTGAAGCTTTGGTCAGTTAGTTATGTTTAGATGAAGCTTCAATGGTTTAAGTTTCAGAGAAATGCACGGATAAGCCTTTGCAACATGACACAAAGTTTAGCAACTGCATTTTGTTAAAAATGTTACTTTCCTCAATATGAATGTGACATCTGTGAAGCCAACTAACAGGTATAACTTACAGAGTCTCAATGGATTCAGTGTTCACAGGATTCATTCTTTCATATGCTCTTCCTCCCACAATTACTTATTTTCACTTACCCATATCACATCTTGGTATCATCAGGGTAAGACCCCCTTTCTCCACATATATTTATCTCTCTATCTGTCTATGTATCTATGTATCTATCTATCTATCTATCTATCTATCTATCTATCTATCTATCTATCTATCTATCTATTTATTTTATTAATAGGGTTAGCCCTGCAAGGCAAAACCCATATTCAGAGGGAACCCAGGGCAGCACACAGCTAAATAAAAGAAAAAAAACATATAGAAAGAAACATTTCTAAATAGCTCTTATAAAGGTATAGATGGAAATTATGTTAAAAATGTTGGCTAAAGTATTAATATGTGATTCAGTACTAGAAAGGAAAAGTACAGGATATAATGGTGGAGAGATATAACAAAGATGAAGTTAGGTCATCTGGATTATCATTATTTGACCCTTGGGCAGTTCCCCAAACTGAAAGACTTGTTGCTCATCAACCCAAAGTTGAAGACCAAATGAAAAAAAAAGGTCTTCCCAAAAATGAAATCTAAAGACTCCAACATTTCACTGACTGCTGGCTACAGTTACTAACATGAACAACTGCAAATATCTGCATTTTAGACATTCATTTAAGAAGTCACAGCATCACCCAAATTCTTAAAAGAATGCCTGTATTGCACTCATACCCCCTAACAGCTTGTGCACATGGCACATTCTCCCTTCATCAAACCCAAGTTAGAGCTTTGAGATACAACGAATGTTATATATATGATATTGGAAGGAGGATAAACAAACTATCCTGACATGGAAAATATAGTAAATAGTCAAAGAAAGACAATAGGAAAGTAGCAATAAAAGAGGGTTTGCAGGTGATTTATAACCCTCTGAAAGGATTGTGGTTTGCAGATTGTGGTCTGCCAAGAGGACATGCAATATAATTTTACTGAAGAGAAATAAATATAGTTCAGATGACTTATAAACCCAGTAAGGGTAAACTCTACATTAGTTTTATGTTGTAAAACTATTCGCATTACACTAGGTTATACTGTAGGAGTGATGTGTTGTGAAAATGAAACAGAATTTACATATTTTTTTCTGGCAAGTAGATGCTTTTGTTTCTGATTTTTACTACTAATGTATTATTTTATGTCTCACCATTGGCCTTATAAGGCATCCTTCTATCCTTATTTAATGAAGCAGACTGACATGCCATGCATGACATGTAGCTATGGCTACAGACATTGAAACGTATCTGGCAAGATTTGCTTTATTTTTATGTATACATATTTTTGTCATCTACCCCTGGATGTAGCTCTTGTGAACATTTTACTACCTAATTACCCCCCTTGCATTCCTTACAGGTGAGAGCAGAGAGAAGTGGGGAGCAGTGGGTGCTAACATTCCATGCACTGAGGAAAGAAATATTTTTTTTTATTTATGATATGCACTACACTATAACCAGCTGTTGAAAGCTGCAATGACAACATTGTTTCTTTGTTACTAATGTTAATAAGCCACTACAGCTGTTCATTACAATTTAATAATTGACATTATTTTTAGCTGCCAGATTTGCCTGCTATCAATATATTTGCACAAGGAGACACAGAAGTACAAAGAGCAAATTATAAAATAAAGTTGCCTCTTTTTAAATTTAGTATAAACTACCACTTGACATAAAAGCTTTGTTGAAAAGAAAAAAAATAGCTCATGGTGTTAGCTTACTATTTGTTCAAATGGATAACTCAGAAATTCAGCAAAGTTTAAGTAAAGAAGAAGAATTGTAAGAATGATATGTTTATTGTCTGATTACCCAGAAGGTTTTATTACTATCATTATTATTATTATGTATTTTTTAATCTTAAGTTCTTTTTCAAATGTATTTTTTATTAATAATGTTTGATAATGTATATGATGTTTCTTTAATGAGTGCATCATGTGACAGTTCCTACTGATTTAAAATTCATGGGTAGTTAGTAGTACTAGGCTCTAATGAAGTCATCACAATAACAAAGATGAAAACTCTAAACCTAGAATGCTTATGGCTTCTATTTTTGCTAATCTTGGGACGTGCATTTTTCTTATATTTTTATTTTTGGCTAGTTGCCTTTTATAAATAACTGCAATATCAAAAATTCTAGAGCAGTCATTCTCAAAGAAGACCCATCACCTGACATGTGATAGCGCAGTATGAGATTATCAGTACAGGTAGTTTTTGTGAAAACCGAATATTGATATATAAGAAAAAAACATAAGAAATACTGGCACAAAAGAATCATGGCAAACTATTATTTAGAAGACAGATACACTTCCTTAACTGCTAATCAGTTGGCAGATATCAAACACAGGCATTGTCTTTTTAGTAATATCCTTGAATGGGAATATTTCTTTGGCCTCTTTCTTTGAATAAGCTTTCTGTCAAGGGGAAAATAAAACACAAGGCAAAGACTGAAAGGCAATGTCATGAGTTTGGTATTGAGGAAGATACCATGCATGTTTTTGTGCCTGTATACATATTGCTGTATTCTGGGACAAGGTTATGAGCTTAAATGTTTATCTTTTTGATAGCATATTAGCATTTTGCATGGAGGTTACAGAACTTCCTGCTATGATTGTAATGTCTGGGCTGTATGGCTTCCTAAATGTCAAGCTGTTATGTATAACAAAAAAGTGGAAAATTAATATTTTATCCTGCCTTCACTTTAGGTTGTGGCAAAAAGGTTAGGGAAGATAAATTGCTCATAAATATGGCCATTTGAATTTTGCTTTTTGTGTGATGGTTGCTGTCGGTCCTGTTTTGTAGTTGTATATTTTAGCATTTCTACATGCCATCATTTCTATTTGTGATATTAACTTTTTGCAAATAAAGGTTTTAAGAACCCCAACTCTTTTTCTTAAGTGCTGTGGGATCTTTTACATCTGCCTGAACTACCGGAAACTCAGATAGACAAGACATCTTTATCCGGCATTATATCATGTAAACAAACCTGTGCCCAAATCTATTATACTCTTTATACCTTTAACAATTTTGAGTTTAGCCCAGAGGCAAATTTCTTGTGTACTCCGACTTCATCTGTTTTATGTTTTTTGCCAGTCAATATCATGTCCCCAGTTAATTCAAAATGACTCCTCAGCCACCCATCAGATTAATTAATTGGAATGAAGAAAACCTAGTATCATTTTTTTTAGTC